>NC_091746.1:42206464-42506464 GCF_043380555.1 Nothobranchius furzeri | reverse complement strand
GAGCAGGTCGAGGTCTTGCAGAAGAAGTTTGACGACTTCCAGAAGGTCGGACTTTTCCTCCTCTCCGTCTTCCAGCAGCAGCTGTCAGATCAGCTCAGGTGATAATCAGCTGTGCTTTTGTCCTGCAGGACCTGAAGGCCAACGAGTCCCGCCTGAGGGACATCAACAAGGTGGCATCTGAACTGGAGTCAGAAGGTCTGATGGCTGAGGAGGCTCCTATGGTTCAGGCTCAGGTGAGCGTCACCTGTCTGCAGCAGCTGGTCCCTCTCACTTCCTGGTTTGTTAACTCTGCTCGTCTCTGTTTGTAGCAACAAGAACATCTGGGTTCTGCTCCTGGAAAGGTGCGTGTTGTCCTCCGCCTCCACCAGAACCAGACGTGGTGTTTTTGTTACCACTCATTTGTTTGTTTACAGGATGAAGCCGACTCTAACCCCGGCTTTCCACAGGAGCCGTCAGCAGCACGTTACTGCAGCAGCACGTCATAGCTGCTGATAGGAACCGCTGTGGTCAACAGAACCTTTTCCACTGGAGCCGTCAGCAGCGCGAGTCGGCCGCGTCTCAGGAGCAGCATGTCACGGCCTTTACGCGCCGGTTCTATTTTCTACGCGCGACGCCTCTGAAACGGGTCAAGTTCGACATTTTTGGGGAAGGAAAGACAGGAAATCGGACGCGGAAATTGAGAGAAGCTACTGAGATTTTCAGAATAAAGAACGTACTGCCTTCCGGTTGCTTTAATTTTAAAAACAGTTACTAACTGAGCGGCCCCGTGAGAAGTTATCACCTAGCTAGCGGTCTCCTTTGTTTTTCAGGTCCGTATTGGCGATTATAAAATGGACAGAACATAAAACACAAACCATGTTGTAGTTTTCTCCTGCTTGTTGTTGTGTTTACTGATGAAGTCACTCGTGTGACTTCGTGCTCGGTCGGTGACAGCTGCTCCCCTGCTGCTTCGCGTCTCGTGGGAAGGGCCAAGCAGCAGCTTACGCGAGCAAGACGTGCTGCTGCAGTAACGTGCTGCTGACGGCTCCCGTGGAAACCCGGGGTAAGACGGCGTCACCCTAGAAGGTGAGTTCATTCAGCTGATCAGAGGTCACCTCTGATGGCCGCAGTCACGGCCGACCGTGCTGACATCACACAGGAATTCAGGTGACCCGGCAGGCACCAGGTGCTGGTGAAAGTGGGGACATGTCAGCTGGTTGCCATGGCTACAGTTATCTTTATGCATCTGTATGACTGCTGACTGGTGTGTGTTTCCTGTGACCTTTGACCTCAGACCGTACGGTTGGGCGTTCAGACGACGGCTAACTTTAATTCCATCAAGGTAAGAGGAAGCTCTTCCCTTCCTGTCTGAGCGATCCGTCTCCAGGTTTCCTTGTCCGGCGTCCAGCCCGCTGGCGTCCACCTTCATCTCACTGGGTTTGGTTTCTCTCCAGGAGCTGAACAACTGCTGGCGCTCGCTGCAACAGCTGGCTGAAGACCGGAGCAACATGCTGGGCAGCGCCCATGAGGTGTAGCGCTTCCACAGGTACCCCGCACACTTATGCGCCGCTTACGGGTCAGTAGAGTTTGGACCCACACTCAGATGGAGTTCTGATGTCTTCTCAGAGATGCTGATGAGACCAAAGAGTGGATCGAGGAGAAGAACCAGGCCCTGAACACAGACAACTACGGCCACGACCTGGCCAGCGTTCAGGCTCTGCAGCATGAACATGAAGGCTTTGAGCATGACCTGGCAGCTCTGGGTGATAAGGTCCGCTTCCTGATTGGTACCAGGACCCGGGTTGTCTCTGGAGACACGTTCTTCATGGTTCTGGTGACTCCACCCCAGCCGTTCCTGATCAGCAATCAGCGGGGTGCTTTCCTATTTAAGGTGGATGGAGGACACAAGTTGACGCCAGAAGATTGCCTCAGTTTTGGTAGTAACCAGCCACTCGTGTTACCTCTAGTGTTCCTAGGATTAATGTTATTTCGTAGTGTTTTTGCTCTTATATTGGATTTACCATTCTTCAGGATTCCTGTCGACCTCATTGGATACTGACCTCTACTCCAGGATTTGGATATTCAACACACGGACCTTATCACCAACCTCCATAACCCACCTCTCATCTCACCCAGTGCCCCATCCACCAGGACGCCCCGCTTCTCTCCACCTCTGCTCCCTCTCCTGCGCTTCCTCTCTAACTCTCTCTCCTCCAGCCAACACATACACCCACCACAGTAAGTCTGCTGAACACCTCTGCCTGCCTACAATGGATTTTGAAACCAGAACCTAAGCTCACCTGTGTTCTCCCTCCTCCAGACGCTGAGCTGTTGTTGCAGTTCCAACCACAGACTTATCTGTGCACCTTAAGTTCCTCATAAATAAATCATTTTTTCCATCAGTTTTTGGTCAGTGTTGTATTCTGCATGTCTTGGGTTAAGTACCTTCCTCCAAACATGACACTCCTCTTCAAAGAGCAAATCTGTTCAGCACATTCTGACAGACAGACCACCATTCTTCTGTCATGATGCTGTACAGGACATTTTTAGAGTTTTTCTTTTTAAAGATAAATAGGATTACATTTAAATAGCAATACTTTCACATTATCATTTTCCCACACTTCTGTATAACTGTATTTTGTTGTTTTTCAATAAAGAATGACAAATTATTTAAGTTTGGATTTGTTGCACACAAATACAGATCTGTAAAAAATATCTACAAAGCTAATGTTTACATAAGTATGATTGGGTTTTGCAATACGCCACTATTTTAGTAAGATTTTTAAACCAAGTAAAGTTAGTAAAGAACAAATTTCTATTGTCTGCTAAGAAACTGTTGGGATTTAAAATGGGCCTGTTGTACAAACAACTTGTAAATGATTATTCCTCACTTTTGTCTTAACCAAAGAAATTCCAGTAATTGAGCAAAAACATTTATTTTTAACACTACATTTTATAAAACAGGGCGCAAAGTGTCGGCACATGTATGTATGTATGTCGATGGTCCGCCCCAACCGAACCAGGAGACACAGACGTCAGGGAGGCCAAGGTTGTCTCTGCAGCTCTCTGGGCACCACGCCTCACTCAGCTGTCTCCAATGATCCAAATGGCTATGGAGAAAAAATAACAGGTTTGTCATAATTGTTTAAAGTACAAAACCATACATGAAGTGGTGAGACAGGTATGTGGAATTTACACTTGCTGCTTTGTGTAGCTGATGTTGGAGACACACAGGCTGCCATGGTGACCTTTTAACAGATCTAAGAAAAAAATGAAAATTAAAAACTCCAAGACCTCATGTCATATTTACTAATCAGCTATGGCTGATTTATTGTTTGGATCACAGTGAGTTACACTAATTCTAATATATTTTTATTTCTATTATACATACATACTTTTTAACTGTTATTTTCACATGACTGTTATCAGGCTCTCTTGTTCTGGTTCTCATGATAATTCCGTGTCTTCCAGTAAGTTATCTTGTGCTTACTTCATCTGTAGAATGTCTCTTTACTTTTGGTAAATTGTACTGAGTCCAGAATAAAGACTAGTTGGCTGTACAAGATACAAACAAGTATTACATTTTGGAAATATATGAAATGTATTTAGGCTGCTAATTTAGCTCGAATACTAATAACTGCCATATTTTCCGGACTATAACTCGCACTTTTTTACATATTCTGGCTGGTCCTGCTACTTATACTCCAGAGCGACTTATCTAACAAAATATGTAGGCTACACCGCGCTGCTGCGGGCCGACTCCGACCCACACAAGAATGAGTTCCCCTGTCCCGCTGGGAGGGTTTCAAACACCGCCAGCATCTGTTAGAGCCTGTGGCGGGGTGCTGAGGGCCGGCTCCAGCCCAGGAATGAGCTCTCCTCGCCGGCCGGGAGGGGTGGAAACACCGCCATCCTCTCCTCTGCTGGCTGTTGTTCATTCTGTTATGGTTACCGGTGCTTGTGTTGCAATGTGAAACGCTTGGTCTCAGATTTTGTAAGAAAGATAATAAAATGTCCCCCCAAAATACGACTTAAATATATGTTCTCTTCTTCATGATACATTTAATGGCTGGTGCGACTCAGGAGTGATAGCGCCGAAAAAAACTACTGAAAACTTGCTCAAAGCAAAATGTTTTCATTACGGAAATAAATTATAAACTTACCGATTTAAAACTTTTTTAATACTGGTACTTCTCACGAACAGGCGCAGAAAACCTCCACCTAAACTCCGTGTAAGGTTCAGGTCGATGGGTGTTCCAGTTAGCTCCGGCTGGGTTGAAGCTAGGTGGCTACATCCGTTAGCTCGGCTCCCACCTCCGCTTTAGCTTTGGGTTAGCCAGGGTTAGCTTCAGGTTAGCTCGTAGCTAGTTCGCCTGGGTGTCGTCACTCGAGCCCAGCCTTACAGCCACACCCTCAGCGCCTCCTCTCTTCCCTTTTATGGAATTGTCTGGGCTGGACGGAACCTGTGACACGGTCAAAATGGCGGTGGTGGCCACCTCCCATTATAGACAACAAACGTGTTATTGAAGCCAATGGAATCCGTTTGTCCAGTATATGTACAGTCTATGGTTCACACGTCTCCTCAACTGTTTCCAGTGAGCAGCTCAGAACCAAGCTAGCTTTGTGAACTAGCTTGCTCAGTCTCTTTCTGCCTCAGTCAGAGCTGCCTGCTCAAAAGGCCTTTAAACTAATTGTATCACAACAAAATCCATGTCATGCCTGTCAATTTCTCTGATTAAACAATTAATCTGTGTAAATAGTTAAAAAAAACAAATCTGCGGAAATGCTATGTTCAGTGTTGAGTTAAGAGGAAAGACAGACCTTTAAATAAAATAAGAGTTATACTGCTTTAAGTAACACAGTAGCTGCTGTAGATTCTCGTCCAAGATATGGCATTCCTATGAGTAAAGTGTTTTTAAGGCAACTGGGGTTATTTTGTTAGGTGAAGACATTTCACCTCCCAATCAAGCTCAGTGAACTGAAAACACCCATTGGATAAGAGACAAAATGTCTTAAAGTAACAAAAGAAATCCTGTTCCCTTTCTTGACTGTTATACTCTGAATAATACAAGAGTTGTTTTCAAATCTGTTTTGGAGCACATAAATCTCTCAGACTGTTTGTTACACAATTGATCAACCTTTGCCTTGAATCCAATTGTAAAATAAAGTGTATTTATTTTATTTTATTCTAACAGATGTCAAACACTTGTAAGATACTGTTCTGAGCAGTTATGGAATTGTGTTTGTTTTGCTAGCCTGGCATGGCACATCGCAATGAAAAGACATCTGTGTAAAAAAAAAAGAACAATCTCATCTTGTTTATTTGATGTGGAAAATGAAATAAGCTGGAGACACAGAGACAATTTTATTATGATCAGACTCTACCTGACTACATTATCTGGTCAGCATTACTGAATCTTTTCATCCTATGCGTAAGGCATCGCCTGTCCGTTTTATCTTCAGTCATATGTGTTTCATGGTTTCAGGACACTGCTAGATTTGACATACACCCATCTTATTCAAGTTTTCGTCACATTGCCCCTCACCCTGTCATACTTAGTTCTGGTGTTAATTTCCTCTAATGATTAGCCCAGGATAAAGAAACGATGGAGCCTTTCACGTGTTGCTAACAAGTCGAAGGCTCTTACCTCACAAAGATTAAGGGCGAGCTCTTTTGTACACTTTGGAGCAAAGCCCAATAATTCCTTATTGATGCTCCAGCAGTGTAATTATCACAGGACCCAGAGGCAGAGATCAAATCACTGCACACAATTGACAATGTAGCTTGATACAAACAGGTATGTTGGATCAGGCAACCAGAGGAAGGGCTGAAGAGTTTATCAGTTTGACCCATCAGTCCTTGATAGCTTTAAATTTGCAGCTCTATTTTTGTCTCTCTCGAGGATTCTGGCATATCCACTGGGGCTAATTGAAAGATGCAATACATGAATGTGCAAAGAATATTATGTTCACTGCAAACCCGCTAGGGTAGGGCTCTCTCATAACAAAAGCATCATGAGAATCAAAGGAAATATAAAAACATAAAATAAACCTTGTGTTTTTGCAAGTCAAAAAACCAAGTTGAAAAAAAAAATAAAAATAAAGGAAAGTGAGAATATGAAATTAACCGACCAACGTCTGTCATGTTGAAGCCACACACAATCTTAGAATTTTAATTTAATGCAATATAATGCTTGTAAAAGCACGACAGAAAGGTATTTGACTGACACAAATCCCAGCTTGATGCAGTTTGATGCAAGTGGAACAGAAGAAAAACAAAATTATCTCTGAATTGCATGAGTTATCGAGGAGGGGCATAAGGAAGAGAAAGATAAACATTCACAAAAAAGGAGAGAGAGCTGCAGTTAGGAAGAGAAAGAGGGAAAGGAATAAAGACAGACAGAGAGAGAGAGAGAGAGAGAGAGACAGAGAGAGAGAGAGAGAGAGAGAGAGAGAGGAGATCTGCCCCCTCCTACCTATTAATGTGCTTGTGGTGTGTGTTCTCTGTATGCATTTCCATGCCTCCAGAAGGACTGCTGTTTGTGTGCACACACTGATGATTTTGACAGCCAGGCTGTATCAGCAAAAGCAAGACCTATGAATTGCAATGGTTTCAAATGCTCAGCGCAAGTATTGACTGCTAATATCTTCGCTGGGAATAGCACAAGCACAGACCTGACACAACAAAATGTGTTATATATCAGGAAAAAATATTGTAATTTTCAAGGAGACATGCACAGATTCGCCAAAACACAAGATTGTGATCCACAAGATTTCTGTGTGAGTGTGTGTGTGTGTGTGTGTGTGTGTGTGTGTGTGATTATCAGTGTAACATCCAGGAATGGTCAGTTTTCACCTACAGATTGACCTACATACCACCAGTCATCTACAGACATAAATTCCATTCTCTATGGTGGATTTTACCTTCCAACAAGACCAGGAGGTTCTGCAGCTCTGAACACATAACGTATTGTCAACATCATGTTCCCTTCTCAAGGTTCTTCTCTGCCAAGCCTGTCTGCTTGTCTGGGCTGTCCTGAACAGAAAAAAGGACTGAACCGTTATAATAGTAAATAATCATATGTTCGAATGAACAATAAAGGTTGATGAATAATAATAATGTTTTGATTAGTCTGTGCTTAAATTAATAAGGTTGATTAATCTGTGCTTGAATTACTGAAGTTGAAATGAATATTATTATTACATTGAAAGACTTATATATGATGATCAGTAATGTTTGGTTTAACAAGTGAATCATTATCTACACTCAGACACAGTGTTCATTAAAGATAAATTAAAGGCAAATAAATAATTCCTTTATGACCATTTGATTCCCCAAAACCACGGCACGTCTGTCTTCAGTGTTCCTGTCTTAAGATTACACTTCCCACAGCCAAGCCGGTCATTTTGATGTAAAATGTGTGTGTAAAGTGTGTGTGTGTGTGTGTGTGTGTGTGTGGGGGGGGGGGGGGGGGGGGGGCACAACGTCGTTCAGGCCGCATTAACGTCCATGAAAAAAAATAATAATAAAGGGATCAAATCCTCCAGTAAATAACAACAAGGGCTGGAATGGCAGGTTCCTTAACAATGTTTTAAGTTTTTTCTTTAGATGTAAGAAAGTATGTTTAGTGGAACCACTTGACATAATTTTGTGAAGCAAATTAAACATTTAATTTCTTACAGTGTAATAAAGCAATGACTGACAGAAGACTTCATAAGTTCTGGTACATTATTGCATGTGCTGAAACTTGATGCATCGTGGAAATCAAAAGGGATATTTTAGGCATTTAGAAGAAATGTTGGGCTTAAGTTAAATATAATTACGGTCTTACCCTTTAGTCTGAAAGGCATCTTTTCAAATTGGTAAACTTCAGTCTTATAAATTGTACAGCAGTTCATGCAATGTTATTTTTAATAATGTTTGCCTCGCCGTTATTCTGCTAGTGGTATTTATGATTATAAATAACCATAGAGTGCAATGTAAATAGTCATAGCTATTCAAAATTGATGACAGAAGTGAAAAGGTTGGAACAATAGTGTTGCATGGACTGATGGGAAATTTTAGAGATCTTGGTGATTTCAAACAGCAGCAATGCAATCTACTTTTGTCGGCATTTGAACAACATAAGCAATCGGTCCTGTAGCACCCAAATTCTAGTTCTCTAAACACGAAAAATGACCAACTTATCAAGACTTAACTGGGCCATGTCATGGAAAATCCACTTTTTGGAGCTTTTTACCACGTGATAGTCATTTCCTAATGAAAAATAACCCCAAACCCATTTTGATGGCATTAATGCATTTTCCTGACTCAGCTTCAATTTGGTCCATATAAAGATTTGTCTTGCCTCCAGGAGAAACTAGCCCACCTGCATCACCAGGCATTTCTCTTCCCCCTGGATCTGGTCTGATCTCAGTTCTGAAACCTGAACATTCTGTGGATATTTTGACAAATCACTTGGGGAACACCGTCGTAAAAGCCTTGTCTGCAAAGACACGTAATGGCCTGATCAGGATATGTTTGTTAGGTGACCATTGTTTTAAACAGACTCAGTGGTCCAGACATTAGAGGGATGGGCTAATATTGTTTTGAGCAGGTTACTGCCTGGTTGCGGCAGTAACTTATTTTCTTCTTTTTAGCTACACTTGCCAGTGTTATGTTTTAAACCCTTTATTGGTTATCTGTTTGAACTATAAGAACTAATTTGTTGTATTTACTTTCTTTGTTTATTTAGCCAGTGTGAGTCCATGTGAGGAGAGCAGAATAAATCAACTAAAAAGCTGCTTAGGAATAACCTAATTCAAAGATCTTTAGAGGCACAAAATTTGTTGCAGAAAATAATGAACAGAACAAAAATATGAAATGAAATCTGTTTCAGCTGACTAAATAAATTACTACCAACACCACCAGGAGTCTAACTTATTTCAGCACATGGCAAAACAAGACAAAACACAGGATTACCAAGACCAATACAGCAGCAGCCTTGCCTAAGACACTTTTGTAGTCATTTTTTGTCAAAGCAGGTGTGGGCGGAGCTTTGTTTAAACAAATTGCTTTAGTTCCGGGTATGAGTTCAGGCTGAAAGAAATAACTAAGATTAATGCCATCTCAACAGTGCAGACGGCAATATTTTATCATATAACTGTGCCTACCTTTGCTTTAAAAAGTTTTAAGTAGATGGCAAATGCACGATACAGAACCTTTCCATGGCATTCTGCTAGACACATGCTTGCACCTTTTGGTTGGAGA
Source organism: Nothobranchius furzeri (assembly GCF_043380555.1). Taxonomy (NCBI): domain Eukaryota; kingdom Metazoa; phylum Chordata; class Actinopteri; order Cyprinodontiformes; family Nothobranchiidae; genus Nothobranchius; species Nothobranchius furzeri. The sequence goes on along the minus strand of NC_091746.1, from coordinate 42,497,235 downwards.
ACATATTCTCATTCTTGTTTGCATTTATGTGCACAATGACTCAAGAATATAATCCTTCTGTGAGTCTCCAGGAGGCTGTAAGGTGCAGCGAATGGAGCCTGCATGTTTGTTCTGGGAGACTTCAGTGTTCATTTGCACAGCAAGAGTAAAATCTGAAATAGTGTTATTGGGAGGAGCAGCCTTTAAAATCTAAACTATAGCGGTGATTTGTTGTTGCCCATTAATAGTTATGGTTTACCGATAACATGTTTGAGACAGGGAGGCTCATGAGTGCAGCTGGTGCCTGTTAATGGTAGGGTAAACAGAACATGGCACAAAGAGCCACTGAAGCGTGCTCACTAAAGATGCACATGTGTTTTTATCATTGATGTTGAATCTCTTTGTAAATGCTCTGATTATTGTTTCTAGTGTTTAAAAAATCTTCTGGTTAATGATACTTTGCATTTTGTTGTTTTACTTCACTTAATTGAATATTTACAAATTCCGCACATTCACCAAGGCTTTTCTGACTCTGCAAAACAGGAACCCCTCAGGGAATGCTAAATGGAATGCATGTTTTGTTGGCTGGCTGAGCTACTTATACAATGTTTTAAATTCACAGCACAAAAAATCCATCTTAATTAAAAGAACAACACAACAGCTGTTTTGTTTAAAATGTGACCAAGAAATAAACTTATTTATAGTCAGAGCTGGGATTATATGCTATTGAGCATGGCCCCAAAGTGAAATGACCAAAGATATTGAGTTCTTCTTAAACTGATTATTTAGGATTAAGCAAAAAAATATACATTTTTTTTTCAGTCCCCCTGGCTTTCCTCCAAATGCATTAGAATCACACAACACCCGCAAATTAGCCACCATTACAGCCAATGGGTGTGTTTTCACCAAGCCCCAATAGTTCTGTAATACAATTTAAACCAACAAGGAAGTGGCAAAAATTGCAGTCCCACCCTCATCTCCTAGGGGCTGGCATCAGAAGTGAGAAAATCCTCATTGACTCCCATGTTAAAAATGCCAGTTTCACAGCGGAAATAAACATGTTTACAGCCTGGTTCCAAAAACCATTTTAGGTTTGATAGATCTAGTTTACATTGATGACAACTCTGAGTTTGTAACTATTCTGTTCAAGTGCATTTTAATGATTACATTTTGAAATAATTAATGAGCATCAGAGCCATGTTACTTGGAGATAGCTAAGGGAAAGTCCTCAGTCTTGGCCTTGGCCTCATGTTAATAAATGTTCAGCCATTTCAACTCTCTGAGCTTCAGTTTTATTTGGACAAAGAGGGCAACCTGTGGTTATTGACTGCACTAACAGATCATCCAAGATGTTTCTGTTTCTTTTATCAGTATATAAAGTTATATTTATGTACTTTATTTTGCTGGTTGAATGGGGGGACGTGCTGTGCCATTTAACTGCTTGAGCAAACATGTTAGTGTGGCTGCATTAGAAACTTGAGCGGGTGCCCAGGTTCTCTTGTCTCCTGCTTGAGATCAATTGCTAGAGCAGGCGGCTGGCTGTTCCTGTTTTTCGGGACAGCCAGATCGGTTCTGATGCAAGGCTGTAGTCATGCTGGTCCCTTGTAGGTCTATGAGGGAGATCACAGAAATATGCCATTTCATTTTGTTCACGCTGTTTCACTTTTGAGTTGCTCAACTGCATTTTTCTCGATAATAGTTTGCTGGTTGAATGGGGGGAAATTCTGTGTGTGTACCATAACACCACTTGGTCTAAGATTGGTTCAAATATAACGTTTTTGTGTGGCTGCTGGGTAATGAAACTGCAGCTATATATCTGACAGAGTATAGCGAAGGCTATCGGGCTTCGCTGTTCCACCATGGTCAAAGATCCGCGAGTCCGCCATTATCGACTTGGCTCCCGGCTCCTTGGGTTGTCGACACAGAGTAGGGCTTGCAGATCTTTGACCGTGGTGGACCAGCAAAGCCTGATAGCCTTGGTCGGCTTACCTAGTTATGATTTTGTTACTAAGCAAGCCGGAGGTGCATTCACTCTGTAGTCACTCTACCACATTTTTCTTGCAAAAAAAACCCCACAAAAAAACTCTGTTAGCTTCAGGTTAGCCTGTAGCTAATGTCCCTCTGATCTCCGACCGTGGAGCATGAGCTGAAATAAAAGGCCACAGTGCCCAGCTATGATCGTAGCAGTCTGAAGCTGGGTTTATGCTTGACACATTCACTTTCCGCTTGGTGATGCAGCTCGCGGATGATACGCGTTTCACAACTCGCAGCGTTTATGGTCCATGCAGCTTGTTTCTGCGGTGAGCCAATATTCTCCCAAACTGTAGGGGGCAGCATGGAGCTCTACAGCATGCATCCAACACTACACCATAGTAGTAAATTACTGTTTACAACATGGCATTCTAGCATTTTTAACAGCGTCCTCATCTTTTCCGACAGTGTGAGCTATTTCTCTCCAAGAATTATTAACAACATGTTGATCATGGTGATCTCTGAGAGCTGAATCATACAAATGTCTGTATTTACGTTTTTCCACATCCGACCGTCCGCGTGGTTAGAAAATTTCCTACGTGCACGGTGCGGAAATTTTGGGACATGTGGAGGGGCGTGGTTGTTAAAATGATGCAATTTCGCCGCACGGTGCCGTGCGGACCTCGCGGACGCGTCAAGCATAAACCAGCCTTGAGGCTCTGCTTGTATTTCAACAGTCCCAGTCCATATTAGATCTCGGCAGGCGACCAGCATGACTACAGCCTCGCATGGAAGCCAGTCTGCAGTGTGGATCGGCTACCCCATTGCCAGTGATGAAAGGAGTCTGATGTGCTTGTCATTTGGCTGGAAGTTGAACGATCTGACAAAACAGTCAATTAAAAATTGCACTCCCAGGGATTTTTGACACTAATGACCGTCCGTTGGTAAGGTCTTGCTCTAACACAAACATACTTAGTTGGTCCAGAAATTTGCTTGCAATAATTTATGTATGTGCTGCCTCCTATTGCCAGGGAAAACACACATAATCACTTTAACTAGTAAAAAAGGTAATTACCTGTGAAAGCTCAATAGCTGAGGTAAGTGTAACAGAGAGTAAATCACTTACTTTTTTGGATGCTGTCTTTCTCCTTGCTTGTTATCGCATAATCATGCATGATCTTGCAGTTTTTCAGTGAATTTGTGAACTTGTGAGATCAGCTGCATGGAATTATTTTGCTTTTGCTTGGTGACAGATGGAACACATCTATTACATGACGTGCCGCTTACTCAATGCAGCCCGGGTTTGAACATCCATCCACTTTCTCTACCTTTTTAATCCTATGAAAGTTTGTAGAGAGCTCAGGTCAATCCCATGTAGTCAATGGGTGAAAAGGGAAGTGCAACATGTCATCTGCAAAGTACAGCACACGTAGGACATTGACCCTTCCAAAATGTTCAAAGCCCTTTTTGGAGACAAAATTCAAGATATCAATTGAATGATGACACACACACATATATATATATATATATATATATATATATATGTATATATATATATATATATATATATATATATATATATATATATATATATATATGTGTGTGTGTGTGTGTGTGTGTGTGTGTGTGTGTGTGTGTGTGTGTGTGTTTCTATAACAAAAAACTTTAAACTAACAAATGTTTTGTAGATTGTAGGTGCACAAGTGTTGCTGCACAGATATCTACAACACATCTAGGGAGGAAACGAGTACCCAAAGAGAACCCATGCATGCACGGGGACATGGATACTCCCTTGATGGCGCAGGGGAACTTTGTGATCCACAACTGTGTAAAAAAGGAAAAGTGGCACTAAAGTTAAACAATGACTTGTAAATAGAAGCTCTCTTGACACAAATTAACCATTTTCACCACATAAGAAAGTAAAATAGATAAAAATGAATAAATGAGTAAATAAACAAGTTGAGACTGCAAATATACTCAAGGTGAAGAAAAAATAAAAGTGGACGAACGTTGTATAAATCCACCACTGGGTACACAAAGACTGTTGGCTGTGGAATAAATAATGTGTGGAGTGCAGTAAGGGAAATCTATCTCCCTTAAAGTCCACTAAGATCTAATCTTTAAAAGCAAGTCAAACTGTGAGGCTGCAGATCCAGTCCACTCTGTGGCATCATGGTATTTTCAAGGCATCTATTAATACTCATTAGGGAAATTCTCACAGCTTCAGGTCCAGGATTTCTTGTGGCTGATGCCTCTCTGGCAAGGTGGTTCATCAGATACTTGACATGGCTTTTGTTATTATCACTCAAAAATACATTCAGTTCCATTAAGCATTCTATCTGCCCATCAATGAAATTGTGGTATCCTAAAGAAGGGAAATTACAGATGCTGTCCTACTTATGTTTGTGGCATCCTAATGTTCACCATTAATTTTCATTAAGTGCTGTCAGTAAGGACCATTAACCAGGCTAGAGAATAATCACTTCCCAGGAGTGGTGACCTGTTTATGATACAGGTAAGGGTTAAGCGAAACAGCCCACCTTAGATGTACTAACAGAATACTCAAAACACATAACGCAGCAGGCATTCAGTAATGAGCCGTTTTGTTTTCTATAATAACACCACCTCTCTGGAAAAAAAGGTAAACACTAAGCATAAAGCTTTGGGCCCTTTCAGGTGACATTTTGTAGTTCAGAGGATAATTTTCGCTCAGACAAATAAAAGCATTATCTACTCAATACCCCCCCCCCCCCTTTTTTTTTCCTTCAGCAGGACTTGCATTGTATAAATATTGATACGTGTTAAGGCCTTGTTTATAATTAATACATTTACTAAATGTACCAAGGCACATTTTCATCTTCATTTTCCTGACATCTTCAAAATGACAAGGAAAACAAAGCGAACAACATAAATTACACAACAAACATAAATCACTTAATATGCACACAAACACACTTTGTCAAAAACATATAACATAAAACATTTCTTATCTGTGTTTTCCCAAGGCTCTTTTTTGTCCCGTCTGCCTACAGAGCGCTTCTCTGCATTTCCTCTGCAATCACCTTTTTCAGCATTTTTCAACATGGACTTAATTAATTGGTCATTCAACGCGATTGATAAGATTTTTTCTACAATGAGGACGGAGGAGGGGGCTCACACTTGTCCTCAGGGGACACATGCAGCGGGATATATGTTTGATTCCTGGAAGAAGTGGAATATCATCTGTCTCTCTCAGCTGTCCATTGAGGACGTCGAAGATTTGTGGATATTTGGCCTGATGATCGTTGGATTTCTTCTGATTGGAGTGGGAGGATATCTGGCTTTCCGTAAAATTGGGATGACGGGAGCGATTGGAGGGCGACCCGCATCCATGGACGGCACCGTCCGTGTGGATACCTCACAGACTGGGACGTTGCTCGAGGTGAATCGCAAGCTGGACAATGTCTTAGCTGCGTTACCGGTGGTAGCGCGCAGGATTGATAACATCTCGGAAAGGGTCACCGGACGGTGTGGAGATGTTTAATCACTGAATTGGCTTCACTGGAGGACTTGAATGATCAATACAGACTTAAGGCAGAGAGAAAAATCTATCTCTGTCTGACCCAAACAAAGTTTCTGTTATCGAATCTGACGCCATAAACAGCCTTGAAGTTGCATGCAAAACCCCCACGCTGGAAGGAATGCAGACAAATGCTGTGAATCTCTATCCCCCCCCCCCCCCCCCACCCCCCGCCTTCAGATTGTGGTCTCCACCGAGGTCATCAAGCTGAAGGACTCACTGCTCTCTATGCTTCCTCATGACCTACCTCCCACCTGTTGGTCTGCAGCTGGTCGATGCGCCGCAGTGGCAGCTCCCATTGGAGGCTTCAGGATCCCGCCCACCCCCACCTCCCCATCGGACTCTGATGTTGTATACGTGCTGTCTGTGCTTCCATGTCAGGTGTTTTTTTTGCATTGGAGTGCTACACCCTGCTGGTGTAACCCTGTTAATGCCTTTTTTTTCTCCCTCCCTGAACTTCACTCATGTAACACCCTTTTCATCTAACTATTAAGGTAGCGCGACTCATGTTGCGAATGACCGCAGTCACCAATTCTTGTTATGTCTTACCCACGTATGTCTGTTCTTTGAATTGTGTGTGCTGAAACTGAATTTCATTTCTCTGTATGTCCTGCACATGTGGAGAACATGACAATAAATGACTTTGAATCTTTGAATATAAGGAAAAGCTCAAGTAGTTGCATGAATGTTCCAAGTCAACAAGAGAAAAAAGAAGTATTTTCTTTTTAATTATTTGCTTTGAGCTGAAATGCTCAGCTCACATTCAAAAGGAATCAAATGAAGGCAACTGGACTTCTTTGGTTTCTTGAAGATGTTTCACTTCTTATCCAAGGAGCTTTGTCAGTTCTAACTGAAATATGAGAGAGTCAAGCTTATAAGCTTACCTTAACTGGGCGTTTGTGAAATCTACAAAAAAAAAAGTCTGAAAAAGCATCCATAGCAGCAACCAGCAAAGAAAAGGACAACTGGTTAAAATGCACCATCATCCCTTGCATGACAGGAGTCTCAGAGGAACATAGAAGAACCTTCTCCAAACACAACATTCAGGTAAACTTTAAACCCAACATCACCCTCAGACATAAAATGGTCCATCCAAAATACGCAAACAGAAGCTTAGTGGCCTCGTTTATGCAGTCCAGTGTGGTGAGGATTGTCTAGATCTTTACATTGGGCAAACTAAACAACAATTACACAAGCGCATGGCACAACTCAGGAGAGCCACTGCTTCAGGTCAAGACTCTGCAGTCCACGTACACCTCAAGGACAAGCGACACACCTTTGAAGATGACAAAGTACACATTCTGGACAGAGAAGATAGATGGTTTAAGAGGGGAGTAAAATAAGCTATCTATGTCAAATGTGGAAAAAAAACACTTTAAATATTTTAGGAGAGCTTGGATTTAACATTTCCAGTACTTACAATGCAGCTTGAATCTCATTCCTAAAGTCTGCCACACACGAGAGCAAACTGCCTCGAATGACCGTTTGCTTAGCCGATACCGCACTGTGTGTGCCTGATATTCACGAAGTTTTCCACCTCATGAGACACTGAGGTCAATATCTGACCGGTTTGATAGTTCCACCTCATGGGGGGTGCTAACTCATTGTGTGCACATTACGTGAGCTGCTACGTAGCTGAGCTGAAATATTCTAGTGGACAATCAAAGCGCGTTCACCGCTCAAATGATCCCAAGATGTATTCTGATGCAGCCCCCTGTCTTTGTGTCAGAAAAAAAACCCACATACAGTCCCTTGTGGATCCATGGGCCCAATGTTTCCACTGCCCTCTCAAAGGATTCAGGATCCAGGCTGTAGTACTGTCGTGAGGATTCTGGGTTTTCAAGGCACATTTCTTGGAGTGGATTGGCATAAACTCCTTACCTGGCCCTTCTTTCCAGCCACCGTACCCATACTTTCCTAACCTTGAAATGACGGTGGCGGTGATGAATTAACAAATAAAGTAGTGTAATGTTGGATGGCAATTTCTTGACCCACGACATGCAGAATCACTCACAGAAACAGGTACGTGTGTAAAAAGGTTTTATTTTAAATGAGGAGCTAAAGGAGAGACAGGAACCAAAGATGCTGTGTACTGGCAGCAGGATTCCAGGAGGAGGCTCTGAGGAGGGAGACAGAGTGAATATCCGGTGGAATTATGGAGATTTTATCTTGAGACGGAGCTTACTGTTTCTTGGTAGCGGTAGAATGTACAGGGAGGGCTTTGGTCAGGTCCGGGTGAGCAGAGGAGATCCAGAAGGCAAAAAAAAACTGATTTATCCAGAGGGGATGTAGGAGCGGAGGTTGGTAAGGGCAGGTGAGCGTCTGAGAGCGGGCGGCCAGGGGAGGAGGCAGTGTGGCCTGGAGTGCAGCAGTCCAGGTTGGTTCTGGAGATGAAGGAATGTGGAGAGAAACCTGAAGGAGAGCAGGGGAGGACATTCAGGGTCTTTTCAGGCAGCAGGTTAACTAGAACGAGATACAGGTTCGAGACAGGTTAGAGGCTAGAGCTACCCAAACAGAGTAATCATCCGGCATAGTGAAGTGCCACACTGCTCCTTAAAGGGCAAGTCACCCCTTACAAGAAGCGTACTTCACTCCTACTTCATGTTTGAAAAATGCAACACATGCTGTTTCCTAGCAGACCGAGAGGGTGGAGCCACTAACAAATACACACACTCACGACATTGTGACATCATAATGTACCAGTTTACATCATAGCATACCTCTTAGCCAATAGCGGCGGCAGATTTAAATTCAAATGCAGTGAAGAGTTTTTACCTGACAACGGCACAACACTGACAGTTTCAGGCAGAAATTTTAAATTTTAACTAAAATGCACTAAAGTGCAAAACTATTCTCTACACGTGTCTGCAGCACGATTAGACACGCATTTATGTAGTTTATCAGAGAAAAATAGTTGATTTGGGGGTGACTTGCTCTTTAAATCCCCTGGGCCTTGATGACAGGATCAGCTGCAGCTGGTAGCTCTCAGACACGCCCACCTGTGGACAATGCTCAGAAGAAAAACAGGGTTACAGGCAGGTAGCTCACCACGGACCATGATAAGTAGAGGCATTTCCTCCACTTCCAGCTCATTTTGAGCACTAGAATATTTCAGCACAGCCAACAGCTTACGTAGTGCACACACGGTGAGCTTGTACCCTTTATGAGGCGGAAAATATCAAACAGGTCAGATATTCACCTCAGCGTCTCATGAGGCAGAAAACTCAGTGAAACTCAGGCACACACAGCAAGGTATCCATTGAGCAAATGGTCATTTGAGGTCATTTGCTCAGCAGTTTGCTCTTGTCTGCAGCAGGCTTAAGCCGTTTCAGTCTAGGCCACACCTTCCTGCATCTAACCAACACAACTCCCTCTCAATATAGGCTAACGACTTCTGACTCATGCGCTTTGGTTTTATATGTTCCACCCTTATTCCAGTGTACAACACTTTGGCCGACCTTGGCTGTGTATAAATGTGCTTTAAAAATAAAATCAATGCATGAATGAGTAATGAATCACCGGAGGGTAGAGAGGAGGGGTACCCAGAGTAGTTTTGGCTTGCTAAATAACAATAGACAGCTACAGCTTATAAGCTTGACTCTCCCATGTTCCCGTTAGAACAGGCAAAGCTCCTCAGATGAGAAGCGAAACGTCTTCGAGAAACCAAAGAAGTCCAGTTACCTTCATTTGAACCCTTTGGATTACCATGACCTGGATGACTGAGAACCTTCACCAGCATTCAGCTCACATCTGCAACTTTAAGAAGTTAAAACAAGAATCTCTGAACAAAAGCAGATTGCATGTAGTTGAAGAAAACATGATGATTTAATGTGTAAAGCCTCTCAAAATAAGTATAGTTATATGTTTATAAGCTTTATTCTGATCGGTTGAAAGGTAACTTTTAAGTCTCTTGCTGATTTGGCTTTGACATTTATTTCTCTACATCACAGGAATGCAGAGTGGTTTCATGTAAACCACTGTGTGTGCTTCATCACCACAGCTGCAAAGCAACAGAAAGAATAAGCCACATTTATACTAAAGTCTGACAGTTTTCCTACTATCTTTACGAACAAAAACATATACAATCTGTTTTAAAATGTAATTAGTGGTAAATAGATAAATGTTTGACAAAGGTATTTGGTAGAATATTTTTTACACAAGTAACTCAGATACATTTCAAATAATTTGGCAAAAAAGTTTCATGACTGCCTAAATATGCCACATACAGTGTAAGATGATCATTTGAAATAAATGTACTCAGTTTCCATGTAAAATAAAAGTAATTTACATTTGCAGCTGAACACAGGCTCTATCACAGCTGCATTTAACTGATAAGGCACTTAAAGGTACAAACCTGATGGCAGCAATGAGACCAAAGACTGGTAAAATAGATTGACTGAATAAATCCCATGAGGAGCTTTCCATATCTTAATAGACCAGGGAGAGGTCAAATGATTTACAACACAACAATCTATGTAAGTCGGGGTGTGTGTGTGTTGCTTGAACATTCTTGTGTGTTTGGCAAGCTCAGGACTTTCCTGTGCAGGAAGCCACATTACTTTTCCTGAGTTTAAGAATTACAGCTCCTGCACAGCACATCTGCTCAGAGCCACAGAAGGACCCGGCGAGAAACCAAATGAAGCTGTCTGCTGAGCCACCTCTTTCCACCCACACACACATATTTCCAGCTTTCAACTGCTGGCAAACTCTTCACTGATTTTACCCTCCAATGCATACCTAAAACAGAGAGGGAATGCAAACAAAAGTATCCTCACTACTGGAACTACTAGCTGCTGGTTTGGGTGTACTTGATTTTTGAATGTTCCGAACCAAATGAGAATCATTTAGCCCCAAAGTGTTTTATGAACTTATGCATAAAAAGTAGGTAACAGTGCTGACTGAGAATGAAACACTGTCATTTGAACTTTAGAACAATTTTAACTTTAGGTGGTATTGAAATGTTGAAATCTGGTATGTTCACCATACCCTCAAATAGTCAAGTTTTAGCACTGGAAGATAAACATTTACCCTAGTTTTTTTACATCTTTTTTTAAAACATTGTTTCAGGCAGGAGTGTGATGTCAGGGCTAGCAAGGGCTTCTCTGAACAAAAATTGCAATTTAGGTTGATAATATTTAGGCCAGTAATGAAAATGTAATATGATAAATAGGGATACATTAAAACTCATAAATGTTTTTTTGTTATTCTACGCACGCAATGGGTGACAGAGAGGGAGAAAGGTATTTGGTCTCAGGAAAGATTAAAATTCCATTTGAGGGTGGACTTTTTCAGAAAATCATCCCATCAATAGCTTGCTGATGGTACTGGGATGCAGAGATCAGCTCTGACAGTCAGACCGTCCTGCCAAAATTAATTTCATCCATAGTGTTGCCATTCTCATTCTTAAACAGGAATGTCTCCTAGTCTCCTCCTTCTGGACATTTCCAGGGTTCTTCCCACTAGGCAGAGACCTTGTAGCAGACATACTTCACTCACTTGCTGTCTTTGGGATGTCTTGGGCTACCAAAGGAAGGGCTGGTATGTATTGAAATGTTGAGTCTAAGCTTCCTGGACCCATGTCCAACCTTGGATAAGAGGGGGAAACAGATTAAAGGAATATGAGATTCCTAACACGATTTAAACTTAGAAATATTAAGCATAATCGTGTGTGTGTGTGTGTGTGTGTGTGTGTGTGTGTGTGTGTGTTTTGTCCTCATTTACACACCATTAACTTTAGGTAAAAAAAATCAAAAGCCAACAAATCCCAAATACCAGGAGCTAACCTGCAGGAGCAAGATCAAACCCCCCAATAAAGTTGGTCTCATATCACTTATGCTGCTGTTGCCCATGAAAATCTGCTCTGATTTTCTAAGACCTTTGATCTGGGATTACACTCAGAATGCTGAGAAGAGAACGAAGTGAGTGGCCTGGGAGAGCTCATGGTTCAGCCCGAGGTTGCCCAGGCCAGTGAAGCCAACACTGGCACTGAAGAGCCTGAGAAGGTTTCAACCTAAAATAAAAGTATGCTGTCTATTAACAAGGATTTTGGCTTCTGCCTTACTCTTGTTTTTGTGTTTAATAATTAAAAATCACAAAACTGCAAAAATCTATGCAGCACAACATCTAAATAAATGATTTTGTTGTTGAGTCACTGTGAAAGAAATCTAGAGGAGCAGCATTAAACAGGGATGTAGCACCCATTCTCATTCAATCCTCAGGCCTGGCAGCTCACTGTACCTTAAGAAGATGTCACCTCCCCTCAAAGTAAAGGTCTTATAGGAAAAAATGCACCATATGTGTGTCACGTAGCTCGCCTCAGGTCTGTAAACTGAAAGTGAGATGCCTGCTGAGATCCTCTTTTACATCACACCTCAAACAAACCAGACTCTTAATACTGGGTTTAATGTAAAAACTGCATTAGGATTTCTAATTATTGGTAAATTAGCCTGAAATAAACTTTCACTAATTCTTTTTCACCTCAGTGTTTATTTTCATCCTCCTCCTCCCTTCTTTTTCTCCATCAAAAAGCTTTGAATCAATTTCATGCCCTACAAATGCTGTTTACCCTCTTGGGTGTGAAACATCTGCTGCTAGCACACATTGGCGTCTTTAGCATTCTTTAATTTTCCTTTGTTTATTTTTTTTTTTATTTAAAAAATTTATTAAGAAGCTTGATGCCATTCCGGGCTGGTGTGGGCATGATTGATTACTCATAATGTGCAGTGACAAACACGCTGAAGGAGCATATTCATTTCCTGAATTGATCAAAAAGATGTACGGCTGGTTTTAATCTAAGCTAAACTGTCTTTAGGAAGTAGTTTATTCCTGATTTGTTTCCATATCTGCTATGAACGTTACTGCAATATTCCAGAATTTTGAGAGGTAAGAAATATGTTTCTGTTACCTAAAAAAGTCCTAAAGTCATGAAAAACTTAAGAAAATATGGGAATACATTTATGCCTATCTGGTTCTTTTTTCCCTCTCACACTGGGGGCTGTCAGTTGCAGTGATTTTAAAAAGCTTATAATTACTGATGCACCCCAGGGTTTCTATGCGGTGCCACACTAACAACGGAAAAGCAAATCCTTACACAGCAAGCTCTCTTAGCTGGAGATTTTTGCCTGTGTAGAAGGCATTAATGTCCAGTAATCTATACTGACATAGGAAGACTATTATTTGTGTCTGAGCTCAGGGATTTATGGGTGAATTTTGTAGAGCACTATAGAATCTAACATTAAATCCTGTAAGCCATGTTTTCCAATCTTGTTTTCACTCAGAAGCGAGTGATTAAAAATGGTTTTAGAGACTGTAACCACATTAGCAGCTCTACAGTGCGGCTGAAATAGTGTCAAAAGTAAGAAAAATGTTATTAAAAGAATGATTTGAGTGTTGCTTTGTACCTTTGTTGCCTTTAGCATGTGAGTGTTTTTTCTCGCCTACAAAAGTGCATTTCAGCACTCATAATCTTTTGAAGTGATCTCTGCTCTCATTTTCCACCATAGTTCAAGGATAACTCTAGAGATGTTGAAAGGTGGAAGGTTTCAATTCACCTCAGCTTTTTTCCCCCTTCCCAAGACAGTGACTGGAAAATGCCACTCTCTTTTTTTTCTCACAAAGACCTGACCTTTTCTGCTCTCACCCAGTCTCTCCGCTGAGTTTCTATTTCATCGTCTAGAGATTACCGATGTTTCAAAGCCACAAGATAAATATTTCCCACAGTTACCACAGCCCTTCGACACAGGGAAATGCCAACAAGAACAGTTTGACAGACTTGTTTCTAAAAGATTGAAGCTAGATATTTTATTGGTAGATTGTCAGATTAATAGGAATAAACCAAGTATAGCATCTGTTGTGTTGACATGTACCCCAAATGAGCATATGTTGGCATTTAACTACAAAAGCCCTTTATGCTGGGAAAAAAAAAACAAAAAAAAAAAACAAAACCAAAAAAAAAACTCCTGCCTTTGGTAGATGCTGTTGTCAGTGTTAGCAAAAGTTATCCATCAACTGTTCATCCAAGAACTGAGATTTGGTGATTAGAATTTATTTTAATCCTTCACAATAAGAGTCTCAAAAATGCAAACATCTGAAGTTTGTGAAAAAAGATAATAATTCTAATAAATAAAGAATTGGAGGACAATGATAACATTTTATCTTTAAATTTACAAACAAAACAAATATTTTGAAACCAATGGTGTAATTAGCCTCAACAATATAATTGTTTATTAATAATATTATCTGTGAATGTTTTATCTCACAGTAGTATTAAAAATTATTTTATAACCTTCAAATGTTTGGAATTTTTTTTCTTGTCACATTTCACAAAAATTTATTCATTGAAAATAGTATTTTGACTAATTTTCCTGACATTTTCTCATTTATTTTGCCTACCTTATTTTGACTTTATTCTGTCAATAATATTTAAACTTTTTAACTACAGTGAGACTTTGTTTTGACACTAACATCCTTGTTTTCTTTAGTTTATTAATATTTTTACCTCTCTTACATTGCAATAATGCTCTTTAATCAATGAGCCAATCTAACCGTGCTGCAGATACTTGTAGTCAATAATTTGGCACTTCAGTGCATCGTAGTTAAAATTTAAATATTCTGCCTAAAACTGGCATTGCTGTGCCGTTGTCAGGTAAAAACTCTGCACTGTATTTGAATTTAAATCTGCCACCGCTATTGGCTAAGAGGTATGCTGTTGTGAGCCTGTGTGTGTGTGTGTGTGTGTATTTGTTAGCGGCTCCGCCCTCTCGGTCTGCCAGGCAACAGCATTTGTTGAATTTTTCAAACATGATGTGGGAGTGGAGTTAAGACTCTGGTAGGGGGTGACTTGTTCTTTAAGTTATTTTTCCTTAGACACAGGCGACTTTTTTTTTTGTTATATCATTGAGCCTTGTCATATCTGAGTGAACCTCTTGTCTTCCATCCAATCCAATCCAATTTTATTTATAAAGCGCATTCACAAGGCATTACAACCAAACAAGGCGCTGTACACTAAAAATGTTGGTTAATTAAACAGGCGTTATATAAACATGTCGAACACAGATAAAAGATAAAAAGGAAATACAACAAAATTCCCAAAAATAACAGCTAAAAATCATTAAGACACAGGGTGAAGTAAAAATAGGAGAAAAAAAAAACATTTTACAAAGAACCTCAATAATACGGAAGTCGATAATTGTGGAGTCAGTTTATAAACAGTGCAGATGTCAGTGAGGTTCATAATTATGTTGTATAAGCTAGGTTGAAGTAGTGAGTTTTCAGGCGTGATTTAAAAATAAATAGTTTACTTGGTGAAAAGCCCGGGTTCATTCTATTTTCTTGTGTTACTCCCTCTGACCTCCTACACAGGAAGGGCGCAACAGTTTCTTTTTGAACCCAGCTATGGCAATCAGTTGGTTTCTTATTCAAGCATACCACATTTTACTTACCTAGATAGTGCCTGGGCCACAGGACCATTTCAATTCAATACAAGTTTATTTATGTAGCGCCAAATCACGACAAGAGTCTTTTCAAGGTACTTCACACAATAAACATTCCAATGCAGGTCAGTTCATTATGCCAATCAGTAAAAGTTTCAGGCCAAGCTGTCAGGTCCAGAGACCCTCCTCTGGTACTGGAGCCGAATAAAACAGCGTCCTCAGCACGACAAGCCAGTCTTTGGATAGTGTCCAGGTAAAAACGGCAGGTGTTTCACATCGTCAAAGGGACCCCCCCCCTTTGGGTCAGCGAGTTCAGCTTTATTCTGAAGGAACCGTTGTTTTGTTGATAACAACGACAGGATCTTCCCAGCTTGGCAGTTCTCAGCTTAAAAGTAAAAAGTACAGATGACCGGTCCGTACTCCACTTAGCAATGATGAACATCAGAGGATTTTGAGAGCTGGCTGAATACTGAACTCAAAATGGCGTTGTTCTGATTTTTTAATCTTGGTGTTTTTATTTTGGACGAATCACAGCTGACAGATTAAATAAACACCACAGAGACTCTGCCACGCTTCAGATGTGAAGGTTCTGATTGGATTTTGCGACTGGAATGTGTCATGATTATTTATCTTGTGTATCAACTGACTAGTGGCTACCATACTTCATGTCCTTATTAAACATTAATCATAACATTGTGATTTCACAGATCGGTCACATGGTTATTATTGACTAACAGTTGTTTTGATTAGCTTTATTAAAATAGAGTTCTTTGTCTAATTAAAAGAAAAGGGTTCATTCCTCGTTCTTCTGTCTTCACTGCTGGAATGTAAACATTAGAAGTGAATGCATGAAATTGGGCTGTTTCATGCACTCTGGCACTGTGTCAAACAGAACAGCTGTTAGAGGGGAGAAATGGTTCCTTCATCACGTTACAATCCACAGCCATCAGTGTCTGAGTGCAGTTTAAAATTGGAAGTGGGCACCGGCACTTGGGATGAGGCTGAGAAATCCCCCTGCCAAATGCCGTTGTATAAGCTCACTCCCAAGGCCCTAAGTGTGTGTTTGTGTGGAATGTCGTTGGTTGAAGTGTTTAAGGTGCAAATAAAATTGGGGGGGCAGCTTGCCACAGGAATGAGGAAATGGGGTCCATACCCACACTCCCTGACTTGTCCACCCCCCAAGGTCCTATGTGCATGTTTCCGTGATGATGTGAGGGAGCAGGAGGAGAGAAATGTGTGGGGATGGGGAGGAATGGCTGGTTGGGTTTAGCCCTCCATGGAGCCAGCTCCCCCACTGGCCCCAACAGGCACCTCTGTTGTCAAAATGCCACCAAGGGCATGGAGACCCCAGCTCATCCTGCCAGGGCCCAAAGCAGCAGTCTCACAGAGCCTCACGGAGTACGAGGACACCAACCCAGCCCCACCCCAGCAGAATATCTATGCCCATCCCTGCATTTGCACAACTTCCGAATTACAAAAGACATAGGACATCCAGGTAAGGTCGGGTCCTCCCCCCTGGACTTCTCCCTCCCCTGTGATGGGACAGCAGAGGAGCCAAGGTCTACCCGAGGCCCCTGAACCCGAGTCAGGCACTGCTGCATGTTCCTGCCTTCTCCCCAGCAGCATACATGTCAGGATCTGACCCCCAAGGCCCTGCCCAGATCCCCCCACAGAGCCAGCCACCCTGAGCCCCCAGGCCCCCACCCAGGGGCAATGCAGCTGCCGGGCAGTGACCCATGGCCACCGCCAAGACCTCCAAGGGGCCCCACTCACAACCGCCAGTAGTCCACCCCCCGAGGCACCCCAAGCACCTCCAGAGGAGGGCAACGCCCCCCCCCCCCCCCAGTCCCAGACACACCCAGTGAACCCACCTCCAGGGAATGTCCAGATACTTCAAACTCAGACCCTGCACCCCCTCACCCACATCATCCCGCAGGACAATATCAATGGTCCCCCGTCACTGCTATGTGATGGAACCGATCAAAGGAGCCCAGATAGATTGATTTGAAGTGGAAGCAGAGGCAATATCAAGTGTAATATGATCTAACAAAAGATTTCTATACTGGTTGATGCAAAGAGTATCTCTGTTTTTCCAATTCAAAAGGATAGTTTTCTTAGCGATGCATATGGCAGTCAGAAGCTGTTTATTAACAGTTTTATATGTTATAAGGAGGATCTAACAATCTATTCTGAGTATAACAGGCAGCCAATGTAGGGAAGCTAACAAAGGAGAGTAATGATCTCTCTTTTTAATTCTCATCAAAACTCTAGCTACAGCATTTTGGACAAGCTGAAGACTTTTAACTGCATCCTGTGGACTTCCTGATAGTAATGAATTACAGTAATCCAGTCTTGATGTAAAAATGCATGAACTAGTTTTTTAGCATCACTGCTGGAAAGGATGCTTCTAATCTTAGCAATATTCTGAAGGTGGAAAAAAGAAATCCTACAAACCTGTTTAACGTGGGATTTCAATGACATGTCCTGGTCAAAGAAAAACCCAAAACCCAAACCTAAACTAATTTAGTGCCGTTCAGGTCAGGTGATGGACTAAGCAATTTCCTTTTCTGAATTTGGGGTCCAAAGATGAGAACTTCAGTCTTGTCTTGATTTCAAAGCAGAAAGTTTAGAGACATCCAATTTTTTTATGTTTTGAAGATAAGCCTGTAATCAACCTAAGCGATCAAGTTCATCAGAATCAGAATCAGAATAGGTTTATTGCCATTGTCAGTGAACAAACAATTCACAAACTAGGAACTTGCTTCGGTACTAATGTGCTACATATAAAATGGATAATAAGATTAAAAATAGAATAAAATATAATAAAAAAAACTAGAATAAAACTTTCAGCTGTGAAAAATGGCAGGTAATGGTAACATGGCCGATAACGTGACTTTGTGTCGAGTACAGAAGATGGGCATGGTTGTGTGTTTATAATCTATTCACAAGTCTAATGGCAGATGGAAAGAAGCTGTTCTTATGGCGGGAGGTTCTGGTCCGGATGGACCGTAACCTCCTGCCTGAGGGAAGCGGCTCAAAAAGTCTGTGACCCGGGTGAGAAGGGTCAGCTGCTATCCGACCTGCACTCCCCCGAGTTCTGGAGACGTACAGGTCATGGAAAGATGGAAGGCTGCAGCCAATCACCTTCTCAGCAGAGCGCACAATGCGCTGCAGTCTATGTTTGTCCCTCACTGTGGCTCCAGCGTACCACACAGCGATGGAGGAGGTGAGGATAGACTCAATGATGGCCGGTAAAACTGCACCATCATCTGGGCCGGCAGCTTGGCCTTTTTCAACTGCCGCAGAAAGTACATCCTCTGCTGGGCCTTTTTGAGCAGGGAGCTGATGGATGGCTCCCACCTAAGGTCAGGTGTGATGGTGGTTCCGAGGAAGTGGAAGGAGTCCACAGTGGTGATGGGGGTGTCCGTCAGGACGAGGGGGAGAGATGGGGCTGTGACTTTCCAGTCCACAATCATCTCCACTGTCTTCTGAGCATTGAGCTCCAGGTTGTTACTGCTGCACCAGTACACCAGCCGTTCCACCTCCCTCCTGTAGGCAGACTCGTCAGCATAACACCCAGAACACACCAGATGCAGGAGCGCGACAATGCGCCATGAAGCACCGTGGAAAGACAAGCACTTCTAATTGGTGCCCTTGTTAACCTACGCTCTCAGTCACAACAGCTGCTAAGCACCGCAAAGTGCCACCAAGGCTTGCGCCATGTAGTAATCGTTTCAGCTTGAGCTCTATTTTCTCGTGAGCCGTGAGTGATGGGTCAATTCTGGTGGGAGAAAGATAGCATTTCCATCATTTTAATGCAGTTTTATAGCTAATGATGGGTTTAATAAATGTGAATACCAGTGAGGAGAATAATGGCATTTAAAAGAATGGTGTTACCTAACGACGTTATTTTATCAGTAACAGAGTAATCAAACTAATTACTGTTTTGGCCATCTTAACTCAGTTAACGTTACTGAGCGGTAAATTATGTACATTTATTTGTATTGATAAAATAAACTGAACGCAACCATCTTCATACAAACTGTTTATGAAGAGGCTGGTTGTGCTGGCAACAAGACAAGCAATATGATTGGCTAGGGAGAGTCATGTGATAGTCATCAGAGCCTGTGTTTACACACACACGAGCTAGGAGAAGCAAGCTACAAACACACACAGACGCTGAAGCAGATATAATGGCAAGTCTTGATCGTTTGGATGAAAAGTAGACATTTTCACAGTGGAGATATAACCACTACTTCAAGTTTCTTAAGGTAAAAGGCAAGAATGTCCATGCAAGCTGTTTGTTATGCTCCGGAGCGAAGACTTTGTCGACATCTATAACAAGCAACTCTAACTTATCAAAGCTTCTCACAATGAAACACGCAGCTAGTGGCCAAATACAGATAGCTCCACCACGGATGATGGAGCAAAGCCTTCCAAGCAGCCAAAGTTAGAATTTTCTGCTGGTCAACTTATGACACATGATTGGAAGGTATTTTGTTAAAAATATGTTGCCTTTATCAATGGTGGAGGATGATTTACTCCGCACAATTTTTGATAAAATACCCAAGAAATGAGGAGCCCGTGCACCATGCACTAAGATGTTTGCTAAATACTTAGAAGCTGAGGACGTCAAAATGAACAAAAAACTTAAAAAGAGTTTTGAAGATTTGAGCTTTTTGTCTACAACTGCAGACATTTTTTTAAAGTTTATTTTCATTTATTCACAATTAAAAACAAAACACAAAACAGGTTTATGACAACAAAAAATAAAAATAGAAACAGAAAGAAGCAAAACTTATATTATCTGTTCCCCTTAACCAAAACAAATACAAATGACAACAAAGTTATTATACTTTAAAAAAAACCTCTGATCTGGTTTACTGATTGAGCTTTGGCAAAAAATGGAGAGAAAACAAACATGTACACACAAAATTATTTTTTTTTCTTATATTAATGAAAGGAGAAAACAAATAATGCAAAACAAAACACACAAAAATAATAGCTAAAAGAAACAAAGTGGAACATACGATGTGTGTTCATTCTCTCTACTTCATAAATATGTCTATATCATAGCATCATATAAGCTAAGCATTTCATTTTTAATATGTTTATTAAAGGTATATATTGTTTTGGTATTCTTGATTTCGGTACTTAATTTATTCCACATTTTGATTCCACATATTGATACACAATGTTCCTTTATATTTATCCTATGTTTTGGTATTGTGTACATTTTGTTGCCTTTCAAATCATAGCTACACTTTCTTTCCATAAATCTTAGGATTAAATTTGTTGGAAGGTGCTTTTTGTCGACTTTATACATAAATTTCAAAATAGTATAATCTACTAGTTTGTAAAATTTTAATGCTTTTAGTTTGAAAAAATAATTGGCTGGATGGATCTCTGTAGTTGCTTCTTGTTATAATTCTTATTGCTTTTTGTAGGATAAAAACTGAATGTGTATAGATTTTATATGTTATTCCCCAAATTTCAACACAGTAGTTCAAGTATGGTATGATCAATGAATTGTATAATAAAAATAGGAATTTGTCATCTAGAGACCATTTCACTCTGTGTAACATTGCGATTTATTTATTTATTTTAGTTTTGATATTATTTATATGTGGTTTCCAAGATAAATCCTCATCAATGATGACTCTCAAAAAGTTAACTTCCTTTACTTGTTTAATACAGATTTCGTCTAATTTTATTAATGTTTTTATATTCAACTTTCTACTACTGAATATCATAAAATATGTTTTATCTGTGTTCAATGAAAGCTTATTTCCATTGAACCATAATTTGATTTTTTCCAACTCTGTTTGTATCACTTCTATCGTTTGATCAATATTGTCTCCTGAATAATAAAAAGTTGTGTCACCTGCAAATAAGATACACTTCAACATATTAGAAGTAGACACAATATCATCTATATAAATAATAAATAGTTTAGGGCCTAGTACCGACCCTTGTGGTACTCCACAAGTAATATTTTCCAGATTGGATTTGATGTTGTTTATTTGAACACACTGTTTCCTGTCATGTAAATAACTCATTATCCATTTTAGGGCTGTTCCTGTTATGCCATATTTACAAAGATTTGTTAGAAGAATGTCAGGATCTACTGTATCGAATCCTTTTTTTAGGTCAATGAAGATACTTGTCAAATGTTTTTTTTTTTTTTTTTTTGACAATGGCTTCCAATATTTCTTCTGTTAATTCCATTAGTGTCATTGAAGTTGAGAGATTTGGTCTAAACCCATACTGACAGTCAATTAAGATATTCTCTTTGTTCAAAAATGCATCCAATCTGGTAATATATAGTTTTTTAATATTGTTGAGAATTGTGACAGAAGGGATATAGGTCGGTAGTTGGAGAAGATATGCTTATCTCCACTTTTTTGAAGCGGAATGACTTTAGCCATTTTCATTTTGGTAGGAAATATGCCTGTTGTAAATGATACGTTACATATATAAGTGAAGGGATGGATAATGTTCTCTATTATATGTTTTATTAATATTATGTCTAAATTGTCGCAGTCAGTTGTTCTTTTATTGATATGTTTTTTTACAACTTCTCTTACTTCATTAGTCACTGGATTTATTAACATGCTATTTTTGTTACTTATAATTTTTTTGCCTATGTTATAATTAGTTCTTTTTAGAATGTTGTTTGCCAAGCTAGGTCCCTCATTAGTAAAGAATTTATTAAATTCATTGACAATTTTGTTTGGATCGTTTATTTCAGAGTAATTCGGAACAGTTGAAACTGATTTATTTCTTTTTATAACATTGTTTATCATTCCCAAAGTTGCCTTTATATTGTTTGTATTTTTTTCTAGTAGATTGCTATAATATTTATTTTTTTGTCTTTTTATTATTGAAACTAATTTATTCTAATATTTTTGTATCTGTGCTCAGCTTCGCTGGTTCTTTGTTTTAAAAAGCTTCTGTATAGGGCTTTTTTTTTCTTGCAGGCATTTTGCAGTCCTTTTGTCAACCATGGTATATTCCTATCTTTTTTTGTAAGTTTTTTTTTATTTTACAGTTTTTTCGTATTGACTGCACAGTATTCTTATAAAAGAGCTGTAAGTCAAGTTTGCATAATTTATATATATTTCATCCCAGTTTTGCTGTTCTAGGGCTCTATTAAATGAGTCTATGGCTTTTTGTGACCGATCCCTTATAAGAGTTTCCATTTGAGGTTGATGTCTAATCTGATCATTCTTGTAGCATGTGAAAACTGGCAGATGATCACTAATATCAGTCATTATGATTCCAACACTCTCCAACCCCCCTGAAATATTACAAAATATGTTATCTATAATTGTTGAGCTTTGTACAGTAATTCTTGTGGGTTTGGTTATCAGAGGAAACAGACCAAGTAGATGCATGAAATTTACAAAATTGTTTGATAAATTGTTTGTATTTTTCAAATCAATGTTGAAGTCCCCACAGAGAAACAAATTCTTGTTACCGATTCCATTAAACATCTTCAAAACTGTGTTTGTGAATGATTCAATACAGGAACCTGGTGCTAATTATTATGTTTTTTGTCTTCTCAGATGTTATTTCAACAGTGATCATTTCCATTACATCATCAGTTGCTGTCGACATGTTATACATCGCTTTGCTTTTTAGGGTGTTACATATACAGTACTACACCAGCACCTTTTTTATTTTCCCGATTCTGGTAATACATCTCATACCCATCTATTTGAACGTCCTCAATATCTCCTTCTTGTAACCGTGTTTCTGTAACTGCAATAACCTTAAATCTCACTTAATTTTGTGTTAAAAAAACTCCAATATTTTATCATAATTGCAATGCAAACTTCTACTATTGAAGTGGCTGATGGACAGTGTATCATTAACCAAGGCACAGTCACACAATTCTTGGTTGCTATAATATTTGCATTCATTATAATGCATGTACAGATTATTGTCTAAATCTTTTCCAGGATCGTATATTTTGTATTCTAGTTTTTCTTGTATTCTCCTCATAGGGGATGCTAACTCATTGTGTGAACCTTACTATAATAGCTGGTTTTTCCTTTTCATATTTCTTAGGCAGAGTGTGACATATGGAAATGGCTTCTTTTTGTATGGAAATATTCTTACTGTGTAGAAATGTTACAACTTGTTGTTCAAGTGACTCAAGTTATTTTTCTGAGGCATCTTCTGCTGAGTTATGATTGGTAACTGCATTAGCATAGTTTCTGTGTCTGGTTTCAGTCCCATTATTACCAAGTCTTCTCTTCTTGTATATTGTTCAAGATCGTCCACTCTTTGCTCTAAAGCCGATATCTTTTTCTCTTTCTTGGTTAACAGTATTTTGAGTTCTCTCACCTCGTCCATCAGTCTTAGCAAGGGATCCTGCTGCGATGTAACTTTTGACAGCTCACCTGACATGTAGTTCAGAGATGGACATTTGGACTGCACACAACCACGGTTATCTCAGTGTGACCACCCACTGGATAGCTCCACACACACTGGAGTGAAAGAAAGCATCCTTGGCAGATTTGGTTGGGATTGGATCTAAAATACAAGTTGAAGGTTTAAATGAAGCTACATTTTTTGATAAATCTGAAAGCTGAACTGGATCAAAACAGTTCAATCACAGATAAGGTTCTACAGTTACCTCTGATGCTGCCTCACTTAATCACATTAGGGAGAATGCTAATGATTTTGTTTCTAATAAAATTGATTTTACTCGTGAAAAAATTCCATATAGTTGTTGCTGTGGAGGGCTAATGGAGTAGATGGTTCAGAGCTATGATTGTGTGTAGGTTTGGCAACTGTACTGAAACGAAATTTTGGATTATTCTTATTGTATTTCAATTTGCGATGACAAATATGCAGTTCTAGCTTGTTGAAACTTATTTTTATAAAGCACAAGACTATTTTTCCAGGGTAAGTATGACTCCTCCTGGTGTGTAGAGCACCATGTTCTCTCCAATTTTCTGGAGTTTTGTTTTAAAGTACGTATATCAGAATTAAACCAGGGAGCCAACTTCATGTGCTTAATAAGCTTCTTTTGTAATGGGGCAACATCATCTAATGCCACACAAGAACCTGGAAACTTCAAAGTCAAATGTATTGTCAATTAGTTTAATGTGCCATACATACAGCAAAATTGACATTTTCATCCTCACTGGCCCATGATACTAATGCAGTGGAGCTAACCAACATCTTAAAAAAGCACCAAAACAATAACTAATATGCAGCAAAAATAAGAACAAATGCAGTGAGATGAATTGATAAAGTGGCTGTTGCAGTCCCCAACGTATTTGTGTATTTGAGTTCAAGGACATCTGATTCCTAACACAGGGCACTCACTGACATATTTTATTTTTATTTTTTTATTTCAACCCCAGGGTGTTATTGTAGTCCATAACCAAAGTGTATTTGTGTTGTTACAATTTTCAAAAATATCTATTTTCATACAGAAAATTTGAGAAAACAAACTGATCAAATATGGACAATGGTCCTGTCCTGGTAAAAGAAATCCCTAAATAAAATAACATCAGCAAGTTAAATAAGCATCATTTTTTAACAGTATAGATAATTACGAGACACTTAAGAATAATCTAGCTAATTTTATAACATTATATCACTGTTAAAAAATACAGGATATATCAATTATAAAACAATGTTGTTTATTTTTATGAAAACAGATAACTGTGGAATATTTTTGAAAAGTTTTTGAACAATAGATACTATTTCTCATCAAATATAGATTAATCGAACATTTTATATTTGAGGATCTGCCTCAGTGTCATCTTCCTCCTGTTCATCATCATCATTGATGACCAGATTGGTTAACGCAATAACTGTCCTCCATTTTCCATAGAAACCTCAGTTTAGAACTGCAAAATATACTCAATATCACAACTGTTATTATTACGATTACCATGGATATTAAGATTATGTCTAAAAAAACAACATATTTTACCTAAAGATATTCATAATTTATTTTACTTATTCAGGACTTAGGTTCAAATATGGCAGATTTGATTTTCATGCAATGATTTCACCAACTTTACTGAGTTTAACAATTACAATACCCTTCTTTAGCACAACTAGTCAACCATGTGATGTGAGAGTTTCATAATCCTAGCAATGTTAGTTTTAGATGAGACCAAGGAGTTTTCTTGCTCTGCAGACACACTTATATTAAGCACCTTATAGCCCCGCACCGATTAGTGGAATGGTGCCATGGCGCAAACTGTGACTAGCATGGTCTCTGATGAATGTTTGGGTGAAACTGCATAATTCCAAGAGTTTGTGAAAAGGCACACAGACATAACTTATGAGGTGAGTGGAAGTGTCTAAATATAGACATTTGCCCTATAAAAGGGCTAAGGTGCAATCATTTTAATGTATGGTGTACATTTTAGGACATCCTCAGGTGTCAAACATCAGACCATAGAAAAAAAGCGGGTTTCATTCAAAAACATATCAGACTGTTGACTAAATAGCATCAGATGAAAAGTCTCGACTATCCTGGACAATACTCTGCCTGAAGAAAAAAGCTTTCCTTGCCTGATAATACATTTTCTTTTAGTAAGACAAATGTGTTTTTTTCAAGATGTTTTTTCATATCCGCTGACAGTTTGAACTGGACACTTCAGTCTTCCTCAGAGTGACTTTCTGCTGTTGTGTCATTCATCAGCTGGCTGGTCTGAGAGTGCTGTCAAACCACGCCCCCAGGCCAGCCGGGTCTCTCTCCCGCCAGCTCTGGAGAATGGAGTCCCAGGTGTGTGACAGGGTGTATGCTCCCTCATCCCAGTTGACGGTGTTGCAGGAACACTTCACCATGGACTCTCTGATCCATCGTTTTAATTAATTGTTTTGTGAAGTGATGATTCTTCCCTTATCCCAGTCCATGATGTGGTTTCATCCTCCTGCAGTGATCTGTGATGGCTGATTTTTGGGTCCTTTTTTGTTTTGGCGAAACATCTTTGTTTTGTGCTTCCCTTGTCTATCTACATACAGCACCTCTGGGTGCGCCAAGACATTAACAACTTTTTGTTTTGGCAGGGGGATAAGGGCACAATCTCTCTCACTAGAAAAACTAAACTTGACATCATTGGTGGCCATCCAAGTGCAGAGTAAAATTGAGATCATATCCTAGAATGAGATGCAATCCCATGTCATTGTGTTTGAGACTGAACTCGAGATGGTGGTTTACCAGAGGATACCCCCATTTGGGACTGGAGAAGATTAAAAGGCATGCCAGCAGTCTTGACCTCAACCCCACTGAAAACTTGTGAAATGAGTTTTGGCGTGCTGTATGTGCTAGAGTGACCAACACAACAACACTGATTGACTTCTGATAAGACACCATCCTCCATCATTGTATGACTAAGCTGTTTATCAGCATGAGGTGAAGGTGCCAGTCTGTGGTGACTTTTTATGGTTCTTTGAAATGCTACAGAGACTTCTGTTTCCAAATCGTGTGGCCAGGTAGTACTTAAAATAAAATACATAAACAAAATAAACTGGAACCAGAAACAGTTCACTTAAATAACAACTGACTATTTTCAGTCAGCGACAGGCACAGGAGTTAAGTGCTCGCCCCGTAATCGGAAGGTTGCAGGTTCGAGCCCCGCTCAGTCTGTCGCTGTCGTTGTGTCCTTGGGCAAGACACTTAACCCACGTTGCCTGCTGGTGGTGGTCGGAGGGACCGGTGGCGCCTGTGCTCAGCAGCCTCGCCTCTGTCAGTGCAGCTGTGGCTACATTGTAGCTCATCCCCACCAGTGTGTGAATGTGTGTGTGAATGGGTAAATGACTGATTGTGTTGTAAAGCGCCTTGCGGGGGGGGGGGGGGGGGGGGGGGGTTCCAGGACTCTAGAAGGCGCTATATCAAATACAGGCCATTTACCATTTACCATTCAAGTTTATAAATGGCAGCAGAATCAAAAGTATACAAAGGAAAAACAAACTATGACACTAAAGAATTAAGAGACAGACGTTGGAATGCAAACAAAACAAGACATTTCATTAAGCATATTGCTTTAAAATAGCACAGTGTTAGACTGGAATATGCCGCCACCCATCTCCCAATCTGACACAGAAATGTGACTAATTCTAAAATAAAAATAAAATAGTGTTTCACTCTTTGGCTTTGCTTGATCATACCTTGCTGGTTGTTTTACCAGTGTTTTGTAATCCCTCCTACAAGAAATATGAACACCAAAGTCTTGTCTGAGGCACTCTCAGATGTGCCACTCCATGAAGATGAGACAAGAAAATTTCTCCAACCATCATATAGACTTTGGCCAGGTCCCAAATCCTAGCAGGATGGATTGCTACAATCACATGGCTAAGAAGTAAAAAAAAAAAAAGTTTACTTTTCTTAAATGTGCTCTTTCTTTATACTAAATTGTGTGGCAATGGCAGAGAATATTTGGAAAGTTTTCCATGGATACAACTGTTTAAAAACCCACTAACTTCATTGTCCTTACAAATAAATAAATGCATAAAACCATGGCCGCCAATGATATCAGGTTTGTTACAGGATAGCTTTTTAAACAATAAAACTATTGTCAACATTTAAGGCATAGATAAGAGAGTGGGCACAACTTAGATTTAATTATTATACGAGATATGATTCGGTGTCAAATCCTGTCAGGAATTTTGCTGTTCACTCATACAGGACAGCTTCACTAAAAAGATGTAATAGATTTAAAAAAATATCAAAGGGTGACAGAACCAAATTAGAGGAGGATTAATTAGCAGGTTCATGACAGCATGGACAAAAAACTGAAACAAAGGAGCAAAACTGATAAACGTATACAGCATCAGGGCAATGCAGGGCTCAAGGACTACAGGTCACTATTGTCTCTTGTAAATAACACAATGTCTTTTTTTGTTAGTTTTTGATTTTGTAACACTAATATGTTCTCAGAGTTTGAATAATACAATAATACTGACAAACTGAAAAAGGAGCTATAGAAAATTATTTCAGTATGTTTTAAAAAATGTCACACAGCTCCTCTTCACTCAGCTGTTCCCAGAAAGTAATCATCCATCCCAGTTTGAATTATGCTCAGTTTCTCAACTCAGAGCAGTCAATTCCAGATTAGAGTTTTCAGGCTTCGTGTCAGTTTCTAAAGCATGATAGGTCATATTAAAGGCTATCTGTAGGCCAGGACATGCAAAATAAATGGTAAATCAGCAGAGATAACCATGCATTAAAATCAGTAATTATACATGTCAAAATAGAGCACACAGTTTTCAACAAATTCCTAAAAACATTGGAATTATGTGATCTTTGAAGTTTGTCTGAGCCTGTATAGCAAAGCCAGGGCCAGAGCCGCTTGGGATGTGAGGAGCATCCTTCGAGGTCGGCAGGATGTTAGGTACAGCCTACTCTTTCCAGCGAGGCTCCATGTCACACACTTGATAGAGAATATGATTTTCACCAACCAGAAGCTGCAATGGATTACGTGATGAAAAACAATTGTTTGGGTTTTCCTTGCCTTTTGCGCAGATTATTTCTGCGATCAGCAGCATACAAAGAAGCAAATCTCCTTGACTGGACATCTTTACAGCTGAGTTCTAATTTTCTGAATTGCTCTCACCATTGCTGTTGTTGGTCTTGAATGAGTCCTCTACTGTTCAGCTGCTTCCACTAACTATGCACCACACTGTTATTTGTGTGCTTTTGAAAACAGATAAAAACCCTGTATGCTGTAGCTCATACACACCGGAGTCACTTTTGAACATGGATGCTGAAACTCTTGCAAAGCTCCTGGTTTGGCACTTTGAGTTGATGCTCCTTACAGTTGTTTCACCTGAGCAGACAGTTTGTGAAGAACTAACTGTCTTTTTTGCATGTTAGATATCTGTTTAAAGTGTTGTACATCCCTGCTCCACCTGATCAAAAAGTGGATGAAGTGGTACTCTCTCTGGATGCTGAGAAAGCATTTGATCAGGTGGAGTGAAACTAACTTTTTGAGGTTTAAATTTGGACCCAAATTTTATCCTGGATAAAACTGCCATATTCCTCTCCATTGGCATCTGTCCACACCAGTCATACTCTCTCAGGTTATTTTCAATCAATCACTCAATCAAATTTTTATCTAAGTTGTGGAACTAGGAAAGGATGCTCGCTGTTGCCTCTTCTGTCAGCAGTTGCGATCGAGCCTTTGGCTATTGCCATACGGAGGAACCCAGGTACCGGGCATGTTGTGTCTGGGATCTATACATGAAGTTTCTCTTTGTGCTGATTAAATGCTTTACATACTTCAGATCCTCTTTCTGGTATCCTTTAGCTGCTGAACCTCCTGGGTACATTTGATCAGATCTCTGGCTATAAGTTGAACATTCAGACAGGTGAAATGATGCCGGTATCTTATATATGGACAGCTTACTGACTTGTTTCCATTTAAAATAAGCCCTAATAAGTTTAAATATTTGAGTATATGGGTTGCGTATAAATGTAAAGACCTTGTTGGGATCATTTTTTGGCTAGTCTTAAACATGATATTTCCTGATGGGAAACCTTTCTTCTTCCGGCTCTTGGAGAGTACAGAAGCTTTCTTCCTCCTCTCCTCCCTATCTTATCCCAAGGCTCTTTGTCTGTCTTTGGGTGGACGGTGCTTCTGCATTTATTCTGGAAACTGGAAATTATTAAAAATGGACCTGGTCAGTTGGTCTCTCAACACGATTGACACGATTTTTTCCATGAGGAGAACGGGAGAAGGGGCTCTCGGTTGCCCCTCTGGGATAGAGCCAGTTGGGCATATCATGGACCCCTGGAAACTGTGGAACCTGATCTGCCTCTCCCAACTGTCTGTAGAGGATTCTGAAGACGTCTGGATATTCGTTGTGTTGGTGTCAGGTTTCCTGCTTTTTGGCCTGAGTGGTTATCGGGCTTACCGGAAAATTAATGAGCTGTCAAGGAATATTGGCTCAATCCCGGAGCTCAGGGATGGATTACACTGAGCTGCGAATGCACATACTCATATAATTGTCGAGATGAGTCGTAAGCTTGGAATTTTGGCTGAGATTCAGACTCTGGCACAGAAGGTGGATTCGATCAAGGAGCGAGTTGACGGGTCAGCACGGATTGGGATTGATTAACTACGCCATTATTGGATTTAGAGGGGTTGAGGACCAACAGAACTTTAAGACAGAGAGGAAATCATCTCTGTCTGGCCCCAAAACAAGTTCTTATCTGAATCTGGTGCCCTTGAGCCTGTGAGGCTGAAGCGATAACTTCCCCTCAGAAGAAATGTGGAATGCTGCTGTCATCATGGCAACTCTGTTTCCCTATCCCAGCCTGGGCGGGACTGTGACTGGTGAAGGCCGTTGAACCGTTCCAGGAGTCACTGTGCTCTCTAACCCCCAAATTCCACTACCTCCGCTCCGCTCCGACACGAACGCCGGAGCAGAATCGGTCCCGTTGTAGTCAATCAGAGCAATTCCACTACTGCAGCCGTGCTCCGGCAGTGCGGCGCAGTGCGCCGCCCTCTGTTCCGGCGTCCGGTAAAAAATAGAATCGATCCTATTTTTGCCAGACGCCGGAGCACCTCTGCAGTAAATGGACAGAAATCAGAACCGCCCAACAGGAAAAGGAGCAAGCACAACTTCCGTTTTTCACAATAAATCGATAAACAAAAGGCGTTTTTTGTTTCATATGCACAGGTTTAACAACTTTTAACAACTATCAATGGCGGCTGAAGTTTAAATGCACAAAAGTAAGCCATAAATACAGTTTCCACTATCAAAGTAGTCACACTTTGTTGATCCAAACACTGCTGATCTCTCAACACAAATGATGGGCAGATTAAACAGTTCATTTCGATGCTTCTCCCACACAACAGGTGTTTGGATCTAACTTCCGCGTTTATTGCTCGGACTGTATCGCAAGATCTCGAAAATCGCAAGATCTCGAAAATCGCGCATGCTTGTTTGCCCACCTCAGGTCTCCGCACCGGAGCGGAGCCGTTGTAGAGAGGGTACCAGTAAAAATTGAGTTCGGAAGCGAGCGGCTGCGGAAGGCGGGGGCGGACCGGAGCGGAGGTAGTGGAATTTGGGGGCAAACCCAATGACCCCCCCCCCCCCCCCCCCCCGTCCAAACAGAGGTGACGAGCGCTGCTTATCGTGGCTGCATGCATTCATGTTTGGAGAGTCCTTTACCCTACCTCACCACCTAGAGGACACTTATGTTGTGTAATGCTGGAAGTCTGTTGCATTTCTGTCTGAGGTATTTTTTGCATAGCAAAGCTGTCCTCCCTGTGGAGGGTAACTCTGAAGTGCCTTTTTTTCCTCCGCCTGACTCAATCCTCATATATAAACCCCTCTGATCTCTATTTAGGTAGCGCGACTCGGGTTGCGAATGACCACAGTCACCAATTCTTGCCATGTGTCTATTCCTGTTTGTATGTCTGATCTCAGAATTGTGTGTACTGCAACTCTAATTTCCCTCTGGGACTAATAAAGTATCTTTGAATTTGAATTGAATTGAATTGCCCCTGTCATGATGGTGCATGACCTTTCCTAATTGTATATGTTATTACCAGGCATGTACTATTAATGCAGTTTTCCTGTGCATTGGGGGGGGGGGGGGGGGGGGGGGGTTAATGTGCCGAGCTGGGTGGTGGTGGAGAGGGCTTAATTTGTCTTTCTGCTCTAGGATGGCTTTCTGCTTTCAGTTTCTTCATACTCATCCAATCCCATCATTGTTCAGACAATTATTATCTGGAATCAATGTGTGCGATCTGTTTGTTTCACTGAACTGTTGTTTGCTGCTCCCGTGTCAAGGAACCACATGTTTACTACCTCCTGTGTCTGACGATACCTTTAGTGGATGGACTGCTAGAGGCATACACTCTATGACTTGTATGTTGATGGCACATTTGCCTATTTTGAGCAACTGGTAGCCAAATTTCATATTCACAACTCAAAGTTTTTTATAAGGCATGGTGGAGACAGAAAGATGGAGTTTATTTTAACAAAATGCGACTTTGGGAATTTCCCCCAAGGTATTTGTTTTAAAATTACACTGAGGCACGTAGGCGCATTTTTTCCCAAGAAGTTGAGAGTCGTTTACTCGTTGTTAAAGTAATAATTCATTACAATATAAAAAGCAGGGTTGAAATAAATAAATAAAATCAGTTTAAGACTGATCTGTAAAAGAAGTTAATTTACATCTAGTTAAAGACCCGTGAGACATTAAGATTCCATAGTGAATATGAAATCAATCTTACGGACCACTGAGTTATTTAACCAGAAGATTGGAACTTTTTATTGCAGGGATTATGTAACACTTTGTATTAACTGAGAGACAAGAGAAGAGAGAGACCTTTAAAATGTTTAAGATGATTTATTTCTAAACAATTTTAAACAAGACTAACTCTACTCTAAATGATGGATGTATCTGGTGTAATGAGACGTGAGATGGATGGTGTATGTGTGAGTGATGTTATTATCAGAACTCTTGTATCCGGAGAAGCAAGTCTGAATGATGTTGTGATGTTTTGCTTCTAGCTATGATCAGAGTTTGATCTGAGTTTCATAAACACATGAGACGCCATTTTTGTCGCTCCACATATACCCTTGTTGAGACCTCCGTACAGATCCAGAATGCCAGGTCCTCGGACCCCCCTTTCAGTAATGGAGCCGGTGAAACAGTGTCAGCAGTATGACAGACTAGTCTTTGGATTGTCTCCAGGTAAAAAGTGACAGTTGGTTGACAGCGTCAGATGGACCCACTTGGGTCAGTGAGTTCAGCTTTCATTCCGAAAGGAACCGTTGCTTGGTTGGTAAAATGCAACAGATTTTATCCAGCTTGTTGGTTCTCAGCTTAAAAAGGAAGTCCAGATGGCCGGTCCGACACTTCGCTTAGCATGTGGTGAAATCCAGTGAGATCTTGAGAACTGAACTTAAGATGGTGTTGGAACTGATTTTATTGATCTGGATGTTTTGAATTCTGGTCGAATCAAAGTTGGCAGATTTATAAAAACCACAGAGTCTATGCCATGCTTCAGAAAGGAAGGTTCTGATTGGATCAGTAACAGCAATGTGGCATGCGTTTACATTATGCGTATCAGCATGTCTAGTGCACTAGATTAAAGTCATTTACTTATTAAAGCATATTAATCATAACATTGTCATTTCACAGATCGGTCAACATTATATTATTGACTAATACTTGTTTTGATTAGCTTTATTAAAAATAGAGTTCTTTGATTTATTAAAAGAAATCAGTTCTTTATCTTCATTCTTCTCTTGCTGGAAAGAAAACAGTTTTAGAAGCAAATGCATGACCTTGAGTCTCATGCAGCCTTGTACTGTGTCAGAGGCATCTGTGGAGAGAGGTTAAATAACCTTTGAGGAATAGCTCCTTCATCACGTTACAGATCTAAAACAATAAAAGCCTAGAGCCGAGGCTTACCAGTGGGGCATGCCCACGACAGGCCACTGGCAACTCCACCTACCACCATGTCACCTACTGTGAACGTGCTGCAAAATAAAAGACAAAAACTGGAGATGCCACCACTAGAGTATGACCGCCACATCCACTGGGAACCTCGGCTACAATAAAACACAAAAAAGTAAAACATGAATAATAATTAAAAGCCCCACAAGACATCTTCTACCCCCAAGGTTCTCCAGAGCGTTGGACGCTCCTCCAGGTGCTCCTGCACCATTGCTGTGGCTTTGTTGACCCAGGGGCTAGTATGAACCTCCCCTGGCCACTTGGTCCAGGTTAGACAGGAATGTTTGCCCTGCTCCATGGAGTGTCCATCTGTGCGCTACTCCTCTCTCACTCCAGGCCAGAGGAGTGAGCAAGACCTTGCCCCAGTCCAGGATATAGCCAAGTACGGCGCCCACTAGTGTCCTTTGACCCTTGGCTTAAGACTGCACATCATCACTCCACCTGGGGGCAGACAGGAAAGTCCCAAATTTCTCCACCCTCTTGGTTTGGTGGAGGGGCAGAAATCAGCAATCTTATAAGTTGTAGTGTCCATTAACTGACAAACACAACAGATATCTGGTGGAAGAGCAGCAATCCGCAATCTAGTTACACCTACAGGGTTGGCTGACCCCTAATCAAGAAAAGTGGCAGCAGGTGGAGAAATCCCCTCTGCCACATTTAGATACTTACCACCGAGACACAAATGTGTCCTCGTGTCCGTCTCGGACTCTTCTCAATAAAATCTTGGATTTTCAGACATCTATCTATCTATCTATCTATCTGACATCAGACTTGAGGTTTGAGTAAACTTTACACCCAGCTCAGCTCATATTGTTGAACCAGTCTGGATGTTTTACAACAGAAATGGAAGCTGGACCTGGGTGTTGGATTGTCAGAGAAGGGCTGGCACAGGGTTCTGTGGAACAGTTATAAGTCCTTTAAAAAAATAAAATAAAAACACAGTGTTATTCATTTCAAAGTGGTACACTGTTTGCATTGGTCCAAAGACATACTACCTAAAATTAAGCCAGACTTTGACCCAACTTTTGAGTGTCGCAGGAGGTCACCTTCCACACTTCTTCACTTGTTCTGGATGTGTCAGAAACTGCACAGATATAGGGGGGTTATGCACTTTCCAGGATTTATGGGACCACTGTGTGCCTGGACACTTTGGAGTGCTTTGTTTGGAGTGGTCATGGTGCATGCTCCTTTGGAAACACCCCAGTTAAATGTGATCACCTTTAGCGGTTTGCTAGCCAAAATGCTTGTACTCTCCAGGTAAAAGGCTCTCAACCACCAGCTATCACTGGGTTGTCAAGGCTATGTTTATGTTGAAGAGCTCATTCAAGATCCTTAGTACTGTCTGGTTATCATTTGTCATACTTTGATGGTGTGCCTGTGGATATGTTTCGTGATTGTTTCTTTTGTTCCTTTTGTACTTTGTTTTTGTGTTTTGATTTAGTGTCACAGTGAGGCTTGTTTTATGTTTATTTAACTTCATCGAATGTAGTGGGGTGGGTAAGAATGGGGAGTTTGTTTTCATTGTTTTTCTGCATTAAAATGTAAAAAATTTCAATTAAAAAATGGTTCAAAGAGGGATGTAGTCTTTGTTTGCAATTTGTTAGCCCGCATGGTTGCTAGGTCTGCGCAAACAACGCTGCAGCGCTGATATTTGTAATTTGACAAAATAAAAAACAAAGCAGTGTTTTCTTAAGGAATCTAAGCCAGTAACCAGAGAGACCCTAACGCTATTTCTTGCAACCCTATAAAGCCATGGCATATTTTTGTTTTACTCTAATATATGGACACTGTTGCACCCCTCTGTGGGCTCAGCTAGGAAGGAGAGGGGAGTAAACATAAGAAGGACAAGTTTAACACAAAGTAACCCTAATGGGGGAGAAAAAGGCTTGACAAAGCAAAACCAAACTCAAAGTGTCCTTGTCTTTACAAAGGTTTTAAAAAGAAAAACCAACTGAAAATGTCCAAAGGACCAACCACACTAAGAATCCTAAAACAAATCTCCTTTATTAAAAATGGACTGGAACTTAAGAAAGGGTAAAAACCCCACCGAATGTTTAAACAAGGTTTGTCTGAAAGAGAAACCAAACAACAGCACTAAAGTAACAGAAATCGTCAAAACACCAAAATTAATCCCAAATGGCTCTTCTATATTTAACGGAGACTCAAAAGCAAAAGGGGCGAAACCCCACCTGGTAATTTACCAAAGGCAGTCTAAAAAAAGTCACCAAACCAAGAATTACCGGTTAACTAAGAATATCCCAAAACATAAAAATTCCTGAGTTTACTTCTTCCCAATAAATAAGCTAAACAACCTGGTTTAAGCCACAAGACCAAGATAACCACCAAGGGGAGAGAACACACGATGCTGCTGCAACCTACAAACATTTCTCTCCCCTGATGAGCTCCAGCTGGCCACTTTTGAAGGGCCAGCTGATGAGTTGAAAAGTCCCAGCTGGATGTGACTGCTGCTCTGGCGCTGTCCATGGTCCTGAAGTAAAGACTGCTTCCCAAGGAGCAGCTGCACTTCCCAAGGTGCTGCACTTCTGCACAGGAAACGGAGTGCAGCACATCACTGGGCTCCAAAACGGCGGGGCCGTAACAGACACTAATACAAGTGGCCAAGTGCCCAATAAAAGCAATGCCATTCTTATTTGTGGGCGACGTTGGCACGGGAGTTAAGTGCTCGCCCCGTAATCGGAAGGTTGCAGGTTCGAGCCCCGCTCAGTCTGTCGCTGTTGTTCTGTCCTTGGGCAAGACACTTAACCCACGTTGTCTGCTGGTGGTGGTCGGAGGGACCGGTGGCGCCAGTGTTCGGCAGCCTCGCCTCTGTCAGTGCGCCCCAGGGCAGCTGTGGCTACATCGTAGCTCATCCCCACCAGGGTGTGAATGTGTGTGTGAATGGGTGAATGACTGATTGTGTTGTAAAGCGCCTTGGGGGTTCCAGGACTCTAGAAGGCTCTATATCAAATCCAGGCCATTTGCCATTTACCATATTCCATTCTTACATATGGCACCTTTAATTTAAAAATTCAATAAATCAATTTTAAAAATATATCAATCTTGAAGTCAAACTCATAAGTGAATAATACATACATTTAATTCTGATATTTCTTACAAAGTTAACTTTTCTTTAAATTTACCTGTGGAGATACCTGTTTGTAATAAGACAAATGAATCAGCATAATTTAAAAAAATCAAAAATATCTGATGAAATTCCAGATAAATAAAAGCATTCCATTTAAAACAGTTCCCCCTATGTGATGTCAAATTAGCAGAATTTCCTCTCCTGTTCTTGTTTTTTTTTTTATTTTTTAGATGATGCACTGAGCCAGGGAAAGAGTGGTGCCTGAATCAATAACTCAATTTAAAGCATGAAAATTACCTGAGGAGAGAGAAAGGAAGGAAGAAACAAACCAATAATCTTCCAGCTGTCATTCTTCTTCTACAAGTGGGAATCAATCAGAGGTTGAATTTCATTCAATGTTCACCTTGGAAAATCACAATCATCTGCCACAATAGTACCTACTAGAATGCAGTATGATGGTAAACCTACAAACAACTGCAAGGCACACACACCTTTTGTATTCTGTTGGTCACAGTTTTTCCTTAAACAGCTTTTTCTGAATGTACAAAAGGAAAATGTAAATATTGAAAAATATTTTTCTGTTAAACATAAATTGACTTGAATGGGAGAAAGTACCATGTGTAATTACTACTTTAAAATGGCTCATTGTTTCAATATTTAATAGTTATCAAATGTCATAAAATATTCAGTGCATTAAAACATTGCTTTCCAATTTTTCAAGAAAATGCACTAAGAATTATTGCATTTCAACAAATGTTTCAAGAAACAAACTGTGGTTAAAAAGTTTCTGATTTCCTTTTTGCCAAAATATTTTTCCATCAACAATAAGTAAAATCAGAAACATTTCTGTGCATTTTTCTCTTGAAATTGAAAGCAATCAGAAATACCTATAATGTTTGATTCCAAACAATTTGTTTGTTCTATGTCAAATGGGAACATAATGCTTTTAAACTCATTTAAATCACACACAAATCCTATTTGTTTTTCAATTTTATGATTTTCTGCTTTAGTAGTTTGTTGGAGAGCCCAGTTTTTTAACAATTTGTCAAACTCAAGAGAGCGCTCGTCTATGATTGTTCAGTTCAAATACAGCCCATGAAGATCACTTCCGGCTTGACACCACTTTTATTTGTTAACAGCACCACTGTCTCCTTCCCCCCTCCCACCCCCCCCACCCCCCCCGTTGATTTTTTTTTATAGATCAAGCTCTTCTAGCACATGAAAACTTGCTTACTGTCGGTCATTTGCTTTTAGAATCTGAAGTAAGTAAAACTCATCGACCACAGACATCACTGCAATGGTAGGCAAACTCGCCAGAAAAGGTCTACACCCCCTGCTGTCTTTAGCAGAGAATAGCTTTACAACACAGACACATGTACACAGTATGAAAAGAAAATGTCTCCGTCGATACGTGGGTGTGTGTGTTAGTTCTTCAGGAAAACAAGTTATTCAACAGTTTTTAGATTTTCTTCCCCTAATTATTATTTTTTCCATTTACTCCCCAGTTAAGTCAGTCTGTTTTACCTGCGTTTTCTACTTCTCTTGTATCTTTGCATTGGATGTAAACAATTTCCTCAGACCTTTGACAGATGCTGCTTTTGCACTCATCCATGCTCTTGTGCTTTCCCTGGTTCAGTTCTCCAGAGTAACTTATTTTCTTTATGCCTCTGTTTCAAGAATTGTGCTGCCACATTGGGCTTTTGAAATTGTTAAAATGTAAGCTATAACTTAACCAACTTTGCTTAGTTTGCATCTGCGTTTGACCCAACTACATGGCAACAAATGCATGTTAAAAAAAGTGCAGTGCAAAAGAAACATTTATAAAGGTGTGTTCGCATGCACTTCAATTAAATGAGTCGGGAGTTTATTTTTTTTTAAGATGGCATCATTTGACAACAGTTGGCAAAGTGCAGCAGTGAACATACAGTGAAAATTTATTTAATTGTTAATCCTCTAACCAAAACCCACTTGGAAAAATCTGAACTAATAATTTAACCATGCATGAATAATAGAGGTTTAAATGAAAGTGCATGTTTAGATTCATGTGTGCAACACTGAGGAAGTGGAGATCTCATCTTGCTCTGACCCCCTGCCACATGACTCAGGGATGTCCAGTATCAAGCCTTCAGCTTCAGGGCTAATGTCATCTGCAGAGCCAAAAGAATGGATGTGGCATGCCAGCATCATACACCTCCCACTCGTCATGCTTCAGTGCTATCTCATAACTCCCCTGCGGATAATGACCATGCCCCTGTCTGGTGCACATATGTATGCACATGTGTAAGTGCCCACACAAAGATGGAAAAAGACAGAGAAAAGGAAAACAATTGATAGTAAGGCCTAGAGAGGTATGTTCTTTTTTTCTTTAAGCTTGAAAAGACAGAAAAAAAATGGCCAAAAAAGCACAACAAAGGACATTTTTGTAGACACACACACACACACACACACACACACACACACACACACGGACACACACACACACACACACATGGACACAGATGTGCACACACACATACTTATATTTATATTCTTGTGTGTACTCTTCATTGACTTCCATTCTTATAGTAACTCCCCATTTGCCAAACCCATACCCTAATCATAACCAATGCTGTTCTATTTGTAACCCTTACTAAAAGTTAATTCACACCATACCCCCAAAATTGGGTAGTCTACACTGTGTGGACCAACCAAAAGTCCCCACGATGTGAGAAGGTCCACATGCTACAGGTTAAAAGTCAAACTTTGTCCAGTTAAACATATAGACAAGTACACACACACACACACACGCACACACACACACACATATGCATGTGTGCTCAGTGAATGTCTCAGACAATGACGATCAGAGGAAGAGGTGCTGGAAATAGAAGAAGAAGAAGAAAATATCATTTCTATAGCGCCTCTCAAGATAAAAATCACGAGGCGTTTCACAAAAACAAAAAATGTAAAAATATTAAAAATAATTTAGAAAATGGTTAAAAATATATTTAAAATGAGCAAAAAATAGACAATTGTGATTAAAAAATGTAAAGAAAGAGAGAGAGTGAAGAGGAAAGAGGGAAATCAGAGGATCCTGAGGAAAGTGGAATAGGTGGGGAGAGCAGAATAAAGAGAGAGTGGTGAATAAGATCATACAAAAGCCAGCTTGAACAAGTGAGTCTTCAGCTGCTTTTTGAAGGAGTCCACTGATCTCAGGCTCAGGGGGAGAGAGTTCCAGAGTCTAGGGGCCACAGCAGCAAAATATCTGTCACTTTTGGTCTGTAGCATGGTGTGCAGCACAACCAGTAGGCTTTGGTCACTGGACCTCTGGGACCTGCTGGGGGTGTAAGGACTAAGAAGATCACCAATGTAAGATGGTGCTTGTCCATGTAAGGCCCTATAGACCAGAACCAGGATCTTGAAATGAACCCTGAGGTTGACTGGCAGCCAATGAAGCTGGAGGAGAAGCGGGGTGATGTGGGTGTGTTTGGAGGACAATAGCATTGTGGGACGACAAATTCCTACATGGGATGTACCACAGACAGTAGACTGAAGTGAATGATATCAAGAAATCCTACCAATGACTAGAAAGCGCTGGTCTGAAGGACAGCACAGCAGCACTCATCATGGTTGCACAGGAACAGGCCCTGAACACCAGAGCAACAGAGGCCAATATCTACCTCAACAGAGAAGACCCAAGGTGTAGGTTATGCAAAGAGGCCCATGAGACAATCCACCACATAACTGCAGGGTGTAAGATGCTGGTAGGGAAATTATGCATGGAACACCACAACCAAGTGGCTGGTATTGTGTACAGAAACATCTGTGCAGAGTATGGACTGGAAGCCCCAAGGTCAAAGTGGGTAACACCCCTAAGGTGGTTGACAACAAGAGAGCCAAGCTCCTGTGGGACTTCCAGATCCAGACTGACAAAATGGTTATGGTGAACCAACCGGACATTGTGGTGGTGGACAAACAACAGAGGGCAGCTGTTGAGGTTGATGAGGCAATACCAAGTGGTATCAACATCAGGAAAAAGAAACACGAGAAACTAGAGAAGTACCAGGGCCTCCTTGCAGAACTTGAGAAAGCCTGGAGAGTGAAGTCATCTGTGGTGCCCATGGTCATCGGGGCAGTAATCCCCAAACTGGAGAAGTGGCTAAAGCAGATCCCAGGAAAATCATCAGACATCTCCGTGCAGAAAAGTGCAGTTCTAGGAAGAGCTAAGATACTGCAGAACACTCAAACTCCCAGGCCTCTGGTAGAGGACCCGAGCTTGAAAGGATGAGACCACTCTGTCATACATATATATATATATATATATATATATATATATATATATATATATATATATATATATATATATATATATATATACATACATACATGTATAAATATATATATATATATATATATATATATATATATATATATATATATATATATATATACATACATGTATAAATATATATATATACATACATGTATAAATATATATATATACATACATGTATAAATATATATATATATATATATATACATACATGTATAAATATATATATATATATATATATACATACATGTATAAATATATATATATATATATATACATACATGTATAAATATATATATATATATATATATATATATATATATATATATATATATATATATATATACATACATGTATAAATATATATATATACATACATGTATAAATATATATATATATATATATATACATACATGTATAAATATATATATATATATATATATATATATATATATACATACATGTATAAATATATATATATATATATATATATATATATATATACATACATGTATAAATATATATATATATATATATACATACATGTATAAATATATATATATATACATACATGTATAAATATATATATATATATATATATATATATATATATATATATATATATATATATACATACATGTATAAATATATATATATATATATATATATATATATACATACATACATGTATAAATATATATATATATATACATACATATATATATACATACATACATGTATAAATATATATATATATACATACATATATATATATATATATATATATATATATATATATATATATATATATATATATATATATATATATATACATACATGTATAAATATATATATATATATATATATATATATATATATACATACATACATGTATAAATATATATATATATACATACATACATGTATAAATATATATATATATATATACATACATACATGTATAAATATATATATACATATATATATATATATATATATATATATATACATACATACATGTATAAATATATATATACATATATATATATATATATATATACATACATACATGTATAAATATATATATATATATATATATATATATATATATACATACATACATGTATAAATATATATATATATATATATATATATATATATATATATATATATATATACATACATACATGTATAAATATATATATACATACATACATGTATAAATATATATATATATATACATACATGTATAAATATATATATATATATATATATATATATATATATATATATATATATATATATATATATATATATATATATATATATGGGATGAACTCCCAACTCACCCTCCACAGGTGGTCTCTCCCACAAATAACAAAAATCATGGCCTCTGGTGCACGGCTTCAATTAAATATTAATGAATCATTCCATAACCTTGATAGCGTTTGTCACTATAATATAAGCATCACACATCATTTAAATCCAAACTCTATTGTTTATACTTTTTCCTTCATCACCTCTAGTTCTTTGACATTAGATAGTATCTCCTCGCCCTGCTGCTAGTGTGTACTGAACAAACCAGCTGCTGTGACAGTCTTTCTGGCCTTCACTCCATTTGGTCTTTAATAAGGCAAGTTTGAGATATCCACTCTTGCTGTGCTCCGAAGGCTGAGCTGTGGATCAGATCATAGAACCTGAGGAAGATAAGATGGCACACAGTCAGGCACAAAGATGACAAGATAGCATGTGGGGTGATAATAATAAACTGCATACAAAGAGATGTCATAGCCTTGACAAAATGGGTTTGGTTGCACCAGGACTGTCATAACTGTAAAAGGCATCATGGGATAAGATTATCAACAAGTATTTGTTAAAAACAACATTTAGTTCTCATTTTCATGCCTTTAATCCTTCAGAAGTGTTTCTGGCAAATTTGCAGAAGATTAGTCATTTTTGCTTGTAAAAGTTGAACAGAACTGCTTGCGCTATTTATATAGAGGATGTGTCTCAGCCATCCTGAGTGTTTTCTTATTAGAAGCAGTAAAACAGCAGAGACATTTTGTTCCTTGAAGTCATTTGGCCTACCATGATATAAGCCTCAATTCAGTCTGAAAAAAGACACGCACTAATATTGGGAAAAAGTCCTTTTATGTCAGGAATTCAGTTCAGACTGAGAGACCATTTGGAGGCTCAGAAACCCTTTGCAGGTGATTTAGATTTATTGGCTGATTAGAGTGTGGCCCCTTCTTTTCACTGCACGTGAAAGCATCATGAACTGGTCAC
Organism: Nothobranchius furzeri; assembly: GCF_043380555.1. Lineage (NCBI taxonomy): Eukaryota > Metazoa > Chordata > Actinopteri > Cyprinodontiformes > Nothobranchiidae > Nothobranchius > Nothobranchius furzeri. The sequence goes on along the minus strand of NC_091746.1, from coordinate 42,454,155 downwards.
AAACATACTACACAGCAATTAACTGCCATTATGGTGGCTGAGTTCCTTTCCATGTGCAAAGTGTAACATTTTGGACACACCCCAGAAGTGAGGGGATGCCATCATTATGTTTCAAGTCTATTGTTTACATGTTGCGCTTCCAAAACTTGTCAAAGTCTGCAGTTTAAACCAAAGTTAAACACAAAAGCAAACTTTTGGAATTCTGAAATCACATGTGGTGTTGCGATTCTCACGTGATTTTGCCCTTACGGGATAAGTAGTGTAGAACACTTTAGCTCCCGTTTCGCATCAGCATTGCTCCCAGTTGAACAAAAGCTGGTGGGTAAAATGCCACTAATACGTTACGCGACTGCTTTCATATACAGTGGAAAGAAGGGGTGACACTTTGAGCCTAGAACAAGGGTTCTCAATCCTGGTCCTTGAGTGCAGGTATCCAGCTTGTTTTAGTTGTTTCCCTGCTGCAACACACCTGATTTTAATCAACAGGCTTCTGCAGAGCTTGAAGAGCTGCTGAACAGGTGATTCAACCACTTATTCAAATATGCTCGAGTAGAAGAACAACAAAACATGCTGGATACTGGTCTTTCAGGACCAGGATTGAAATCCTCTGGTCTAGAAGAAGAATTGTCTAGAACTGTCTGAGTTTTTGAATGTGAGGTTTTCATAAGCTGTAAGACATAATGATAACAATTATAGCAAATAAAGACTTGAAATATCAAAATTTGCATTTAATGAGTCTACCTCATATATTAGTTTCACCTTTTAAGTTGAATTAAATACATAAATGCACTTTTGCATAATTTTCCAATTTTCTGAGATTCACCTATAGTGTTAGTAGAGTGGAATCTTTTTTTAAGCTACACTTTTGTAGGTTCATAATAGATTTTTTTTCCTGGTCCCCATGCATGACTCTTTTTAATACACTCTCAAAAGGTGTAAACTGCTGTGACACTGTCTGAAGCACAGATCCAAAGCTGCATTATAAGTTCTGAATAGGTGAAACCTTAGACCACCTCCTCCCCTGTTGTTGGTGTGTCTCCTGACACTCCTGATACTTACTTGACTCCTCTGTTAAACCATCAGTCTCCTTTCCACAAAATAGGAACATTGTTTTTCTCAACAGTATCCCTTACGCTTAGAATGTAAGTGAAAAGCTGAATCTTAGCCTGAATTGTTGGCTCTCTTATACGGTCAGGAATATTTTCATTTCATTTCATTTACTTATAAAGCCCCTTCTGCGACCAATGCAGACACCCAAGGTGCAGAACACAACACAATAAAAACATAAAACCATCAGAATAAAATAGGACAATCGTAAAACCAACATAAAATCAAGTAAAAGAGGAGAGTAAAAGCAAAAAATAAAATCCTAACAAAGATTAAGAGGCCGGGGCATTGAAACCGGGTGAAATTTGCTAATCCTGGAATGCCCTGACACAAAAATGGGTCTTAAGGTAGGTTTTAAAAAACCCCAATGAGGGTGACTGAAGCACCACCAAAGGCAACTGGTTCCAAAGTGCAGGTGCCAACACCAAAAACGCATAGTCCCCCCGTGACCTGCACATAGTGCGTGGAACGATCAACAGCTCCCTGCCGGCTGAGCGAAGGCCCGCGAGGGGGCATGTCTATGCAAAAGGTTGCCAAGATATGCTGGAGCAGTTCCTTGTAAGGCCTTGTATGCCAGTACCAAGACCTTGAATTTTGCCCTGTATTGCACAGGTAGCCAGTGAAGGGATGCCAACACAGGGGTGATATGTTCCCTGCGCCTAGTGCCTGTCACGAACCTAGCGGCTGAGTTTTGTACTAATTGCAAGCATGCTACCACACCCTGACTAAGGCCGGCATACCGTGCATTGCAATAGTCGAGCCTTGAAAGAACAAAAGCATGTGTGACAGTCTCTAAATGTACTCTGGACATGAGGGGCTTAATTCTGGCTGGTTGGCGTAAATTAAAAAAACACAATCGCACAATCTGGTTGATTTGCGCGTCGAATTTAAGGGCTGAGTCCAGTTACACTCCCAAATTTCGGATGGTGGTCTTTATGTTAGATGCTAAAGGGCCCAGATTCACAGCATCGCATGGGCGTGTAGACATGCTAGGGCTAAGTACAATTACTTCAGTCTTAGCGTCATTCAGATGTAAAAAGTTTGTAGCCATCCTGGAGTGCACATCCTCTAAGGCATCTACAAGCTTTGATATTGACCCATTGACCCCCCCACCCCCCCGCTGAAGAGGGAGGCAGATCTGACAGTCGTCAGCATAAAAATGAAAATGCATGCCGAACCGCCAAAGAAGATTCCCCAACGGTAGTAAGTAGATGGCAAAAAGAAGCAGGCCCAGTACAGACCCCTGTGGCACACCCCACTTGAGTCCCGCCCAGGTCGAGGAGGTTTCACCTACACTGACACAAAAACTCCTGTCGGATAAGTAGGAGTATAGCCGTTGTAGGGCTGCACCGGTAAGTCCCCCCCCCCCCCTCCTTCCCGTCACAAGCTAAAAAAACATCATTAAGAACCATTAAAAGTGCAGTCTCGGTACTGTGACCTGCTCTGAACCCTGACTGAAAGATCTCCCAGAGTTCGTGAGTGTCTAAAAGTGCAACCAACTGTAAATATACAACCCTCTCAAGCAGCTTAGATAAGTAAGGTAGATGTGAGATAGGTCTGTAATTGGCTAACAGTGAGGGTGTTGAATATCATCAAGACATTTTACATGTGGCCCAAGACAAACACCCTCAGTGGCAAGGATCAGGCTCTGGATTCAGTAACTTGCTTGCTTTTATGGTCAATTTTACTCATAGTTTGAATACATTTTCAGTGGTCTCTAATGAATGCCTTGTAAATCGTACTCTGGGGGAAAAAGCTCCAGTCTGCCTACGTGAGGACATAGAAGTCATAATGGAGGAGAAAAAGGCAGGATATGGAGTCTTATCTCTGATATCTGGACATCTCACCTCAGATTGGCTAAGAGCAAAGCAACTCTAACTCTGACTCTGTTTGCAGTGTTGATGTTTTATCTCCACAAATATCAGTTTGAAGGAGTTCTGCCATGGAGTTGCCAATGCTAATGGTTAGCTTCTTTAGTTGAGACATTCTCTGCTGTTATAAACAGAGGCACTACTTGGACTCTAAGAGATGCTTTAGCCTATAGAATATGCTCAAGTCAGTTGAGCTGCCTCTAATTCATATTCTCAGCTGCCGTGATGTCAATTGAGTGAAGCTGAATTGTGTCTGGTCTAAAATAGACAGCATCGCAGAACAAGAAAACCTCAAACTTTAAAAGAATTATTCAACAGGGCTACCCTTAGGGGTAAAATGTGAACTGAACATAAAATGAATACTGTCAATGTATTCAGTTTTATTGTCTTTTACAGTATATTCTTTGTCCTACAGTTAGACTATTTATTTCTTTTCACATATTTACTGTCATTCAAGCAACCTCCAGTTTCAAGGATATTGCAACTATCACATCATTTATTTTGAAAGTAGTTACATAATCCTAACCTTCTGTGACAGGCAGTGGAGTTACCCATTGTCACACAGTTCACCTATATACACCCACATTAATCCTTTTTTCACCTGGTGCTCTGCACACAACTGACTTCAAATGCCAGATAAGGTAAACTCTCCAATGGGAATGAGGAGAAATGCTTTGACAGGAATGTTACAGAGCAAGTTTTCAGACAGAGCAAAGCTAAATGTCGTTATGAATCTATAAATCTTGTCAGTCTGCTGTCATCAGTCTATCAGTCTTTTTGTACTTTTGAATTGCGTCACACAGCTCTTGTCAAAATAATATTTTTTTTTGTTTTCCTCTTTTTTGTCACAAATAAAGATTGTCATGGTACCTTCCAATAACACCTTGTTCACTTTGCTTCATACTTTACTACTATACTGGGCAAGTAAACACACTTTTAAAAGGTCAGCACATCCTTTATTTTTTTGAATCAGCAAAGCATTTATTTTTTAAGAAGGCCTTTCTGTACACACTTCTCATTTCTTTCTTTATTGAACATGTATATAACATGTATACATGTATACATTATATACATTATATATATATATATATATATATATATATATATATATATATATATATATATATATATATATATATATATGTAGAACATGTTCAATAGGAAGGGAAAGAGGCTCTGGTAGCTTATATAATTCCCCCCGCCCCCCCAAATCAAATTTCAAGGAAGATAAAGAAAAAAATTATTTTCCCTACACTGAGTGTAATAGCCATTTTCTTATAACATGTTTTATCCTCAATCACACAAACACAATTTTCATTTTTATGCCCCCCCCCCCCCCCAATATTCACAGCTCCCACCAACAATAGACAATTACAATCAAATGCAACACCCTTACAACTTTTCCTACTCATCCATGTAATTAATTAGTATAATATTTTTATACTTCTTTAAACTCAAGCAATGAGGGACATTGCTTTAGATCTCCACTTAGCTTATTCCACACTTTTACACCCGTAACAGAAATACAAAATGACTTTAATGTGTTTCGAAAATATGTATGCCTAAAGTTAAGTTTGTAACTAAAATTATATACGTTATCTGGTTTTATAAATAGCATTAATAATTTGTTTGGTAATAATTTCCTATGCACTTTATACATGAACGTCGCTGTATATAGTTCAAGTAAATCTTTAAATTTTAGTATTTTTGAATATATAACTAATGGATTTGTGTGTTCTCTAAATCTAACATTGTGAACGACACTTGTGGTGTTAAGCAGCATTACATTATTAGACCATATAAAACCAATAAGTTAGACACAAGAACAAAAACACAGAAGTTGAAACCGAAAATGAAGAGTTCAGACCTGATCCCTCTGTGTACATCAGGGATGTACTTTCAGGTCCTTATAATGGACCTATTAAATGCAGGGAGTTTGATGGTTTTGTTTTATTGAGGTATTCTATTGAACCACGTTGTAAGCGTTTAGTCTACAATGACACAACAACTATTGGCCCACAGCATTTTTCAGTAATATTAGCTAAACAGTGCTTTGTTGAGCTGAAGAAAGAGCTGGGAGTTACTTCTGCTGATTGGTGTGGCTCTTTGCTGCTGTGTGTTCAGAAATCCCCCCTTTTTTATGTATGTTTTTATAACACAACATGATTGTGTGCTGGTTGGAGATGGGGGCATCCAGCCTGAGTGTGCCGTCTTTGGCTTAACTTAGTATACTGTGAAGGTTAAAAACAAAACAAAAAAAAAGTGGCTCTCTCACATGTGTCCAAAAACCTCCAGCAATAACACGTTTGGGACCAAAAGGGTGTCTTTTGTGACTGTGTTTACATTCAAAATCTAGCTTGTTTGCAGATTTTCTATAACCGCTTTAAGGCTTATGTTCTGAACATGAAGGTCAAATCTAGTCAGGACCAGATTAAATTACATTGTTCAAAAAGAGAGTGCTGACACCTTTTTCAGCCACAGTGATGAACTCCATAAAAGAGGCATTAAATAAACCTTTTTTTGTAACAGTTTTATGTTCATTTTCTTAAACTTGCCACATGCTGATCACCATGTATCCAGAGGCAATAGGTCTGCTTTATGACTTCGGAACATCACTTTTGACCTAATTTGCCGTAAAAGCACTTTAAAGCCTAGATCCAAATTTAAACCAAGTCCATTACCTCATTGGCTTCAACGGTGCCTGACAGCGGACACTAAGAGCAGGGAGCTATTTGCTACAGTTTCTTGTAACTTGTCTATTTCAGCATGCCAGCCAGCAGCTCAAGAGATGTTCTGTGCAATGCACAGGAATTTGAATTACAAATATGCTGGCTTGCACTTACACCTCAATTTAAAATGTCATATTGAGCCAAATTGCTTCCCCTGCTGTCGTAGTTAGACCAACAGAAGACTTTTAAAGCCTTAAATGAAGAGGGATAGGAGGGTTGATCATGTTTATTAAGTCTGCCTGGCTTCATGTGCAGAAAAGTGCTCCATGGCAGCCTACAGGAATGGTGTGGCGTGAGCCTGAGTAGATGTGAAATGTGGGCACAAGCTGTGGGCGAGATCTACTTCCTATGTCTCCATAGAGATGACAGCAAGACAGGAAGGCCCCTCTGCACACTCGGCCGTCACTAATTCAAGATGGCAACCGCAGTCAGAAGAGTGGGCATCTAATGATAATGTGCACTGAGGAGGCCACTGCTGGTGACAACAGTGCAAAACATCTGTTTGTAGCTACTATGTGAAATACCTTGTATCATTTTCTGCTTGATAGAACTTCGTCCCCTACCATCTGCTGTTACCTAACACTCATCAGTGGCACAAATGGTTGAAGTGGGCAACAGACTGTTTGTAAATATTGTAAGTTTTGTTGATTTATGAATGCAATTTGAAGCCAGAGAGACGGTGTCAAGCTTTTTGTTTATTTATTCAGAAAGTGCTCTGTAGCACAAACCTTTAACAATTATTAATGGGAAGCTGATGATAGATTTGAAAAGTTCAGTGGTGTAAACATTTGGTCCAGTAAGGTGGTGCAATTATGCCTAATGTTGATGTTAAAATATGCTTAAAGAGCAATTCACCCCCAAATCTACTTTTTTTCCTGATAAACTATATAAATGCATGTCTAATTGTGCTGCAGACACATGCAGTCTAAAGTTTAGCACTTAAGTGCATTTTAGTTAAAATTTAAAATTTCTGCCTAAAACTGTCAGTGTTGTGCCGTTTTTTAGGTAAAAACTCAGCACTGCAGCTGAATTTAAATCTGCCATCGCTGTTGGCTAAGAGGTACCCTAGAATGTTAGCTGGTACCATATGATGTCACAATGTCGTTGTGAGCCTGTATGTGTGTGTATTTGTTAGCGGCTCCACCCTCTCTGTCTGCTAGGCAACAGCATTTGTTGCATTTTTCAAACAGGAAGTGGGAGTCGAGCAATACTCTGGTAGGGGGTGACTTCAGTGGCGGCTCCAGAAATTGTTTTCTGCAGGTGCTATAAAGGAGCTAGTCTTTTTATTGAGGGTGCTATGAAGGAAGTGGTGAGGGTGTGGTGATTTGGCCCATCAGAGGTGCTGAGACGGCGCCAACTGGTTCAGGGGAGAAGGAGATGAAGCCGCTTCTGATAGTTTGGACCGGGGCAGGAACGGACTGAAGTCTCGGAACAGAAGGAGGAGACTTGGAGGAGGAAGTGGCAGGAGCGACTGGTGGAGGAGGGTCACGGCCAAAAGCCCGTAGCAACTTCTTGGCAAAGTCCCAAAAAGACACAGTCTCGATTGGGTGGACCTCTAGGTAGTCTGCTGCCCAATCCAGAGGTCCATCCCTCAAACAAAGCACCATGAAGAAGACTTTATTGAACTCTGAGGATGTCATGTCCAGGCTCTGGACAGTCCTGAATAAAGTCCCAACAGGTGTCCGGGTCTCCATGGTAAGTGTACATAACCTGGGATGTTGGTGAAGCTGGAGATTCTGCTGGGTCCTGGTATGGCCAGTTCATTCTGTCACGCTGAAAGGACTGTTTGGACCCAAAATGCAGATACCCAGGATGACAAACAAAAATGAACCGACAAGACAATAAGAAACAGACAGGGCTTTATAGACTGGGGCATAATGGGAGGCAGATGAGCTGCAGGTGTGTGGGGAGGGAACCAGGTGAAGGCAATAACTAATCAGGGAGGAGGAGCAGGAAGGAGCAGGGGAGGATACCGGACCTGACTGGAGAAGAACACACACACACACACACACACACACACACTAAGCTGGGGAATGACACACACACACACACACACACACCGAGCTGGGGACAAAGAGGTTGGAGCTACAACCTTGAGGGACTGGGGATGACCTGAAAGGCTTCAAACAGAAGACACATAAATGAGACACAGACAAAGGACACATGAGGGCGCTATGAGACACAGAAGGGAATCTAGAGAGGGATGGAGAAACATCAGGAGACACATGAAGGAAGACACAGACGCAGACCATGACAGTTGGCTTGTGCAATCCACTCCAGGCTGGACTAAGCAGAATAAAATTAATACTTATTAACAAATATACAAATAACTATTTACTGTTGCTTTTAAAATGGCATTTGTAACTATTATTTAATTTTTTGTTACATGTTTATCACTAGTATCATTAATGGCATGAACTATGCACTTGTTTATTATTATTATTATTATTGTTGTTGTTGTTGGCTGCACAGTGACGCAGTGGTTAGAGCTGTTGCCTTGCAGCAAGAAGGTACTGGGTTCGCTTCCTGGCCTGGGATCTTTCTGCATGGAGTTTGCATGTTCTCCCTGTGCATGTGTGGGTTCTCTCCGGGTATTCCGGCTTCCTCCCACAGTCCAAAAATAGGACTGTTAGGTTGATTGGTCTGTCTAAATTGTCCCTAGGTGTGAGTGTGTGTGTGCATGATTGTTTGTCCTGTGTGTCTCTGTGTTGCCCTGCAATGGACTGGCTCTCTCTCCAGGGTGTACCCCGCCTAATTGCCTGTTGACCTCTGGAGATAGGCACCAGCCCCCCCGCAACCCTGCGTGGACGAGCGGGTTCAGAAAATAGATGGATGGATTATTGTTGTTGTTGTTGTTGTTGTTGTTATTGTTGTAGTTGGTGTGGCTCTACCAAGTATTAGACCTGTCAGTCAAAGTGTTAAGTAGCCAAGGACAATTCATTTTTAATTCTTATTTAATTCTATTTTTATTATTCAGTTTGCATCTGTCTTCACACTCATCACACATAAACACATTGCTATGACTCATTGTTTTGCTTGTCAGACACTGCCATTTCTTGTGCCCCTCACTCAGGTTTTGGGTTTCTTTTATATTTTATTTTTCTGTGTGAACAGTCTCTCAAAATACGTCTATTTTAGCAATACGTCAACATTTCTGTGATGATTTGGACATTTCCCTGTCTTTCATTGGCTTACTCCTAAATCACATTTTTTCATGTATGATTTTATTCCCTGTAAGCTTGAGGGCAGATATAATAGATCAATGTATTGGGGCTTCATTGTGGATGGCTTCTGAACTCAAGGTGAAGATACGTGTTAACAGAACTCTATAAAATCAGCCACTTGGGAATTAAAGACTTTCACCAGAGTGTCAGTCAACTCAAAGTCTGCAAATAGATCCAGAGTGTTTTTTTTATAAGTGCTATCATCTTTTTGTTTTCTCTTTGAGAATTTAAATATGAGCAAAACAAAATCTATGATGATGAAATCTCCACGTTCTATAACATGTTATGTAACATTATGTAAAATTTGAAAATGAGAAATAAAAAAAATTATTATAAAATGTATACTGCACAGACACTTCTTCTGTACAGTGATGGAGGCAGGAAAGTTAAGTCACATGTTTTTACACAAACCATAACATATCCAAAGGCTACAGATATTGACAGTCCACAAGTGTTTTAAAATTCCTGACATAGGTTTTAAAGTTACCAAGAAGTTTCAGACATAAAAAATTAAGCTTTGGTTTGCGGGTGCCATTAATAAACTCAATAATATGATTGTAGAAATGTTTGTAGACTGTGGGAAAAAGTATGGAGCAAGGCATCTAAACAGTTTTGGGCGGTTGTTTGAGCTCTTATGTTTCTGCAAATAAAAGAAAAACTTTATTCAGTACAGAATATAAGTACTATGTTACTGAAGGCATTAAACAAGACAAATTAGGATATTTGTGGAAAGTCTAGTCTTTCCAGATACACGTGTTGCATTAATAGAGTAAACTAAGCTATGGATGTAGTGGTGTTGAGTTGTTTGGATCCTTTAGGCACTAAAAGTACTAAATATGCTGCCAGAAAATATGTTGGTTGAAAAAATCCTAAAAGTCAAAACTGAATTATAATATTCCAATTCAGAAAAGCCAAGATGTGTCTGAAAATAATTTGACTTCAACAGAAGTTGGACAATTTAATAATGAGGCTGCCAAACCGGGGTCCATGGAGATAAGTGAGGCTGATGCAGCAGGCAGAATCCTTTTATGGTACCCCAAGCTTTTTGCTGCTGCTGAGAGTGACCACTTGGAACAAGTATAAACAGTTTTGCCGTCAGAATAGATCCATCACCTTTTATCACCAGAAGTATGTCAGGGTGAGTGGGTCTTCAGATCTCCTTGATGTCAAGTCTCCCATCAACAGTCAATCTTTGTTTTGTTTTTCCTGCATGTAGACATCAGAAAGGTAGAATGGAAGAGTACTGATACCTATACATGCTTAGTAAAGTAGGCATAGGCATTGATCTGAATATACATAGAGCTTCAAAGCTTTTCCTTCTTGTTAATGATCATTTACATTTTTAATTTTCTATTTAAAGTTAGCTTAGACAAAAACATGGTTTGTGGGATTTTAAGGAGTTTATTCTTATTATGGATCCGTGTGGTTTAGGATAAACCATGTTTAAGTTGTGAATCTTGCCTATTAGTCAAGTGTGCACTAACTCAGACTCATGGGCCATTTTGCTTTCTTGGATGTTGCTGATTGAACTAATTCAGTATTTTGCTAATCAATGTGTGATTGTTCATTCAAACAAATAGTGCCTAGTCACAAATCAAGATTTATTTTTCCTCTAAGAAATGTTAAATTGATGGGAACCACACGTTTACAACAAAACAGAACAGAATAATTCAGTAAGGTCTTCTTTTATCATAATGCCATTTCCGTTACTGATAAGAAATGCGTGCGTTACTAATTCAGCAGCGCGGGGTGTTGAAGTTCTCATCGGTTGTCCGCTCACCACAGCCATGGAACACACCTCATCAACACGCACTAACACTGTAATGGAGCAGGCGGAGGGAGATTAGGGGTCTTAACACACCTCTGTTGTCGCGAGGCTTCCCGGAGATGGAAGCTAGGAGGGGGAGCTGGCCATCTTGGTGGGGTCTGGGGTGGTGGGATGGTTTGCTCAGCATTGGGTGGGGGTGCCTGCTCATCATTACCCCAGCAGAAAGGGGTGAAATCTGGGAACCGGTGATGGTTGTACCCATTGTGCAGCAGTCCCGGGACCAGCGTAAATAGGGTGTGTATGGGGAGAATGAGTGGGTGTCTAGCTTTCATTTTTGTAAGTATTAGGTTGTATGTGTATGTGTGAGCATGAGGGAGGGAGTGTGTGACTGTGTCTGTGTATGGCTGTATATGTCAGGTGGGGTCTTGGACTCCTCCCATCCCCTTGGACTTCTTGTGCTGCTATACATCTTCACCTCCCCTCCCCCTGCCACATTTGGCGGGGAGTGTGGTGCCTTGGTCTGCCTGAGCGTTCGCGGCTCCCGGGTCAGGGGGTTTAAGATTTTTGAAGTCTGCCTGATCGAACATGGTGGCTGCCTGGTGGGATCTGAGTCCTTGGGCTCTGTTGGGTCCATGGCGGGGCTGGTCGCCCCTGGGGTCCCTGCACTCTGGGACAGCTCCTGAATCTCTGGGACTTGGAGCTCCCTCCATCTCCTACACATCTTTGGGGGGCAGATCTGTGGCTCCTCACACTCTCTATTGGATGCTTCAATAGAAAAACCTTACATATACAAGAGCGTGTACACACATAGGTGCTCACATGGTGCTCTCATAAGTATGGACTTGGGCATTTTGAACACGTCTTGTTATGGAAATTTTATATTTCATTGCTTTAATCCTATTCACAAATGTCCTGAAGCATTCTCACACTCACACACACACACACACACACACACACACACACACACACACACACACACTGTTCTTCCCACACGCTCTCTCTCTCTCTCTCTCTCTCTCTCTCTCTCTCTCTCTCACACACACACACACACACACACACACACACACACACACACACACACACACACACACACACACAATGACCTCACTCCCATTCTTGTCTATTTGTTTAAATAAAATCTGTGATCAGATGTTCGGGGCATTCTGTCTCCTGCCTGTTCCACAGTTATAACTGGTTGACTTCTCTGCTCATTGTCTCCTTTTCTCTTCGACTACAGGAAATGGGTTGTTGATAAACATATTGATAACATCCCTAACATAATTTGGTCCTTTGAAAGCCGGGGACCCATCACCTCGCGGCGCCAAGAGCTGGCGCCGGAAACCTGTTGATAACGTAAATCTTCTCTGGTACTGTGCTTTCGCTGGGGGTCGGTGTGAGGATCTTGACGTTGCTGGGAGGGGATGAGGAACCACAAACTACTCAAGACCTGAGTGGAGAGATTTGGTGAGACAAGTTTGTTGTTTGTTTGTTTGTTTATTTGTTTGTCTTTGTGCTACCGAGAGAAATCCTAGGTGACCAGAGGTTAAATTGGTTGTTGAGCATTTTAGCCAAAAAATATAAACGCAAATAAACAGATTCCTAGAATGCTGTTTTGGTATCATTAAGAGAATGCCCTAGAGCAGCAGAGAGAAAGATAAACAGATTCCGGAAATGCTGTATTGGCTGGTTTTTGTGCGTTTTAGCCCAGAATGGAAATGCAACTCTGGTGTGATAAAGAGATAAATTAATAGACTGGTGTGATTAATAATAGACCGGTGTGATAACTAAGAGGTTAAATTGGTTTTTGAGCGTTTTGGCCAGAAAATATAAACACAACTCTGTTTTGGCTTGGTTTTTTGAGCGTTTTAGCCCAGTATACAAACACAACTGTAGTTATTTTGTTGTTTCTTGCTTAATGTTGTCTGCTTTAACTGTTGTTTTGATGAATGAGAGAGTGTATGGATTTGACGTGTGGTATCTAATTATGGGGGAATAAGAACTCACAAGTACCTTTTTGAATGAAGATGGTACATTGATGGAAATATAAATCCAGCAAATGGGGAAATGATTTGAATCTTATCAGAGGATTGATAAAAACATGTTTCGCTGCTATTTTGGTAACCACTTACGTGTTGCACCTGCAGGGTAACCTTAAAGTGAGATAGTAAAAGAGAGAGAAAGGAGAAAATTACAAATGAACTATGGTTACGAGGAAGCACAGAGCGGTGTGGAGAAAGGAAAGGGTTGAAAATGTGAAACAGAGAGGATGCAAAGCCTGCCTAAAAAAATCAAAACAACCGCAGCTGTGCTCTGAGTCTGAGCCACCATATTGAGGCCTGAAGGTTATAACTAGAAAATAAAGATGAGAAATATAATTTGAACAGATTCTCAAAATTGTTATATATTTTTTTGTTTTGTTTTTGCTATTAAGCACAGCTGCTGAAGACTTTATTGCATTTGAGCCCCTCCATGTTTACTTCAGTAAGGCCCTGTCCACACGTAGACGGGGATCTGCCAAAACGTAGATTTTTTTCTACGTTTTGGCCTGTCATCCACACGAAAATGTAGTTTTTCACACGAAAACGGATCTTTTTAAAAACTCCGGCCAAAGTGAAGATCTGCGTTTTCTCCGTTTTGGGTGTCTACGTGTGGACAGACAAAACCGGAGTTTTAAGGTCCGCAACGTCACGACAAAAAATGGTGACATCACGTGTGCGACCTGTGTTTACACTAGCCGACAGCATGGATGCCCTCAGAGCTGCGCTCGCTTTATCAGTTGTCCAAGCGCTTTTTGCTTGTTTGTTTTTGCAAGCGCAATTACTGCTCCTTGCGGAAGACCACAGGAGGACGAAAAGTTACGCTGACTGGATACAATTCGGGGGAAGTACTGCCGCCTACTGGTCTGGCATGTCCTTAATAACGTATTCATCCGGGTACGTGTGGACAGAGGTTTTTTTTAAACGAGGTGGTGTGGATGCAACTTTTTGGAGGGGCGGATATTCGTTTTTTTTTTTTTTTAAACGGCTACGTGCAGACTAGGCCTAAGTCAAGCCAACATATTTCATGTTCAGAATGCACACTGTCCATGGAAGGGAACACGTAATAAACTATTTGCAAATTATTAAATGTTACAAACAATATTGTTGAAATTTGTTTCTGTCACGATCTGCCTCAATCAGCAGGAGAGGAGACGTAGCAGTCAGCTTTTGTGTTGCAGGTGGGCGTGGCAACGAGCTCCAGTTTATCCTTATCCTGCTAATCAGAGGGCCAGGGGATTTAAGGAGTGGTGTGACACAGCTACAGTGCCGGAGAGTGGAGAGATGGCCGGGTTGGGAGAGAGGAGAAGGCCGTGGTGGCTCTAGAGGTGGATGAGCTACAGAAGCCGCTGCCTGGAGAGAGTGAAGACCTTGGTGAAAGGAAAACAATGGCGGGTAGGCACGACTGTTTGGTGAATGAGAAGGAGTGGGGAGACATGGGGGACTGTGAGAGCGAAGACAGTAATTTAGAGTTGAGTTTTCGGCGGGAGTCGATGAAGGGAAAGAGAAGTTACAACTCTGCTGATGATAGTACTAGGAAACAAAGAAGGGTTGAAAGTGCTGATGAAGAAGGAGAGTTCAAAATCATATTGAGGTTTGGTGAGGGAAATGGGGTGAACACGGTGAACCCAGTTAAGCTACGTCTATCTTAAAAAATCAAGTTGGAGACATAAAACTGGCTAAAGTGTTGAGAGATGGAAATTTGCTGATTGTTTGGAAAACTGAAGATCAGAGAGAGAAGGCCTGTAAAACAAGAGAGGTGGGAAAACAAAAAGTAATCAGTGTAAGTAAGGTGGGAATGAGTGGAATGGGACCTAGAGGAGTTATATGGGGAATACCGGTGGATGTTTCAGTTGGGGAAATAAAAGCCAATTTAAAAGGAGCAAAAGTGAAAGATGCCAAAAGGTTTACAGAATTTCGAGATGGATCAAAGAAAGAAAAGGATTCAGTGCTGATTGAATTTCAAGGTGACGTTCTACCATATAGAGTGTTTTTAGGCTGCGTGTCATACACAGCGAGGGAGTACATTCCGAAACCGATTAGATGCTTCAACTGTCAGAGATTTGCACATACGGCAAATGTGTGTAAAGGACGGAAGTGATGCCCAAGATGTGGAGAAGAACATTGCTTGGTGGAATGCAGAAATAGAACAAAACCAAAGTGTTGTAACTGTGTGTGTGTGTGTGTGTGTGTGTGTGTGGGGGGGGGGGGGGGGGGGGGGGGGGCATAGTGCAGCTTATGCAGATTGCCTTGTGATGAGGAGGGAAACTCAGGTACAACGTACAAAAGTTCAAAGTAAAGTTTCTTATGCATAAGCAGTTAAATTGGTGGGAGAGGCTCCAGTGAGAATGAATGACACAATGCCACGAGATTCTGCTCAAGGATCTGGACAGGTCGGAAAAGTGTGGATAGATGTTAAGAAATTAGTGACTTTCATTGCAGGAGTATTAAATGCAACGATGGAACCAAAATCAAAAATGGAAAGGATACAAATCATTGTGAAAGCAGTTGTTCATCATCCGGACATTACTGAGTTGTCATGGGAGGAGGTCAGGAACAACCTTAGTAAGAGTTCCAGTCAAGAGGGGTTGGGATAGTGAATGGTTGGGATTTTACAATGGAATGCTAGGAGTCTGATTGCTAACAGACAAGAAATTAAAAGATATATTGATGAATTATTGGAGAAGCCAGATATTATTTGTGTTCAAGAAACTTGGTCAAATAAAAATTTTGAATTTAAATTATATCTGTACACAATAATTAGATGTGATAGGGAAGATGGTATTGGAGGAGGTTGTGCTACTTTTATCCATGTTAATCTGAATTATAGAGTAATTAAAATAGGAACCGATGAAGAATATATAGGAATAGAATTGTATGTCAGTAATAAGAAGTTGTATATAGTCAATTATTATAATCCATGCAAAAATTTGACATTAATAAGCTTAAATTAATTATGGAAAGGAATTATGATCAGGTGGTAATGTGTGGGGATTTTCTCAGTTCTTTGTGGGGAGGAATTAAGGAGGATAAGAATGAGGAAATCATTGAAGAGTTCATGGATGATATGAATTTAGTCTGTATAAATGATGGTAGAGGGACAAGGATAAACGTAACTGCGGGTAAAACCTCGCCTATAGATCTAACAATAGTGTTGAATGCATTAGAGGGAAACTGTACTTGGGAAGTTCGGGAACAACAACAACAACTGTTTGCTTACCTGAGCGGCGCACCAGCCCGGAAGCAATCGACGATCCAGAGCTGCGCACCTCTAGCGATGTTTGTCCGGTCCCGGGAAAACGTCGGAGGAAAAGAGGTAAACGAGCAGGAATCCAGGTGAGAATAAGACTTCTCTTAAAGTGTGGTTTCTCTAGTAAACATCGGCGTGATCTTCTAGCTTCTTGTCCTTTGTTTGGTGACCTGAGCGCCACTTCCGCATTCCCGCCAGGCCGCGTTGCGACACGGTTCATCCGTCCAAGTTTTTTAAGGTCAGTTTATCCTCATTCCTCAGTAGTTTCTCCTCCTGTTCCCTCCATAAGTGGTTTTTATAAACACTGTGGATCTAACCCTGCTAATTTACGTCTACTAACTCCAGCTGTTTCTGTAGTTTTTGATTCCTCCACCTCACTCAGCATGGGTCTATTAAAGCATGGCCCGCTTTGTTAACAATAAGACCTTCCTGCTCAATTATCTAATTCTGTCTAAAAACCTGGATTTTCTGTTTCTGACAGAAGTTTGGCAGCAAACATCTGATTATTCTGGTCTGATTGAACTCTGCCCGAGTGGTTATTCTTTTCTTAGCCAGCCCCGGGGTTCTGGTCATGGTGGAGGCCTAGCTGTGGTTTACAGAGACCATCTTCCATGTAGCTCTACAACCTCTG
The DNA here is from genome assembly GCF_043380555.1 of Nothobranchius furzeri. Taxonomy (NCBI): domain Eukaryota; kingdom Metazoa; phylum Chordata; class Actinopteri; order Cyprinodontiformes; family Nothobranchiidae; genus Nothobranchius; species Nothobranchius furzeri. The sequence continues at coordinate 42,437,539 of NC_091746.1, read as the reverse complement.
GTCACTTTGCTTCCTTTGAACTGCAGCTGATTAAAGTCGGGCGTAAGAACCCGTTCTACTGTGCTGTGGTCTATCGCCCACCTGGTCCAAACAGTTCTTTCCTTCAGGAGTTTAGTGACTTTTTATCCTCCACTGTGAAGCTGTCCAGACTGGTGATTGTTGGTGATTTTAACATCCACGTTGATGATCCCTCCGATGTCTTTGCCGTGAATTTCTCCAGCCTTATGGACACCTTCAGCTTTACCCAGCATGTTTCTGGCCCAACACACACCAGGGGGCACACTCTAGACCTTGTTTTTACCCTGAGTCTAAATGCTGACAGTGTTTGTCCTGAGGATGTTTATGTTTCAGATCACCATTGCATTTTCTTTAACTAGTCAGTTTCTGCGTCTCCACCTCCTGCTCGCTGTATGGTTAGTTCTCGTTTTCTTGATGAGGGCACAGCTAGCAATTTTTCTGCTGCTTTTGATCCACCTGTTCTTCTGATAACAACCCAGATTCCTTAATTTCTCAGTTCAACGAGCACTGCCTCTCCATTCTAGACAACATCTGTCCTGTCAGAACCAGATCAGTTACTGCAGTGAACCCTACTCCCTGGTTTAATGACAGCCTTCACAGCCTGAAGCGCCAATGCAGAAAAAATGAGCGTTTGTGGAAGAATACCCATCTCCACGTCCATCTGCTGCACCTAAAGGATTTTCTGACATCCTTTAACTCTGCAGTCAGAGACGCTAGGGGTTCCTATTTCTCCAACCTGGTGTCCCAGAGCAAAGGGAACCCCAAGGTGCTGTTTAACACCATCAGCAGCATCTTCTCTCCTGCCTCTTCTACAGCCTCCATCCACTCTGTTGCAGACTGTGAGAACTTTCTGTCTTTCTTTGTGGACAAAGTCAATAAGGTTAGATCTAGCATCTCCCCTTCAGCCTTATCGCCGCCTCTTCCGACTCCAACCAGTCCCATCATCCTAGATAGCTTTGCTCCTGTTTCTTTGCCTGAGTTAACCAAACTAGTTAACTCTATGAAGACCTCTGCAAGCCCCCTCGACATCTTACCCTCATCTTTGTTTAAAAGTGCTTTTCAGTCCATTGGTCCCAGCGTGCTCTCTATAATTAATGCTTCTCTCGTTTCTGGTCATGTCCCTGCTTACTTTAAGAACGCTGTAATCCACCCGCTTCTTAAAAAAACCGAGTCTCGACCCCTCTCTCCATAGCAGCTTCAGACCCATCTCTAAACTTCCGTTCATCTCCAAGATCTTGGAAAAGGTTGTGGCTAAACAACTCACAGCTGCTCTTGATGAACATAACATCTATGATAGCTTCCAGTCAGGTTTTCATAGAGCTCATTCTACTGAAACAGCTCTTCTTAGGGTCTCTAATGACCTTCTGACTCACAGTGATGCATGGGACTGTTCTGTTCTGGTCCTGCTGGACTTGACTGCAGCCATCACCTGCTACTGGAGAGGCTGAGAGACTGGGTAGGCCTATCAGGATCTGCTCTGGAGTGGTTCTCCTCTTATCTCTCTGAGCGCTCCTTTTCTGTGGCCGTCTCCAAGTTTAGGTCCTCCACCACCTCTCTTACCCATGGTGTCCCACAAGGTTCTGTGCTGGGGCCTCTACTCTTCCTCCTCTATCTGCTTCCTCTTCAGCACATCCTGAGCTCCTTCAAAGGAATCTCCTACCTTATTTATGCAGATGACATCCAACTGTACATCTCCCTTAAGCCCCATGAGATGTCTAAGCTGCAGCTGTTACACACCTGCTTAGACTCTATCAAAACCTGGATGGCTGGGAGCTTTCTTCAGCTGAATGAAGATAAGAATGAGATCCTCATCCATGCCCCAGACAAGCTGGTTCCCAAAGTCAGAGACTCTCTTGGTCAGCTTGCTTCCCACACCAAACCTTCCGTCAGGAATCTTGGCGTGACCTTTGACTCAGCTCTCACCCTGGATTCTCATGTCAGTTATCTTGTTCGCTCTTTCTTCTTCCATATCAGGAACATTGCTAAGCTGAGTCCCATTCTGTCTCGCTCTGAACTTGAGACAGTTATCGACACCTTCATGTCCTCACGCTTAGACTACTGTAACTCTCTTTTCACGTGTCTGAGCAGAGCCTCCCTGAACTGTCTACAGGTGGTTCAGAATGCCTGTGCTCGGCTTCTGACCAAGTCCTCCAAGTACACCCATATCACCCCGCTTCTCCTCCAGCTTCACTGGCTGCCAGTCAACTCCAGGGTTCATTTCAAGATCCTTGTTATGGTCTTTAGGGCCTTACATGGACAAGCACCATCTTACATTGGTGATCTTCTTAGTCCTTACACCCCCAGCAGGTCCCTGAGGTCCAGTGATCAAAGCCTACTGGTTGTGCAGCGCACCAGGCTAAAGACCAAAGGTGACAGATCATTTGCTGCTGTGGCCCCCAGACTCTGAAAAACTCTCCCCCTGAGCCTGAGATCAGTGGACTCAGTGGTCTCCTTTAAAATGCAGCTGACGACTCACTTGTTCAAGCTGGCTTTTGTATGACCTTCTTCAACCACTCTCTCTTTATTCTGCTCTCCCCACCTATTCCACCTTCCTCAGGATCTACTGATTTCCCTCTTTCCTATTCACTCTCTCTCTTTCTTAACATTTTTTCTTTTAAATTGCAATTGCTTATTCTTGCTCCCTTTAAATATATTTTAAACATTTTCTAAATGCTTTTTTATATTTTTACAATGTTTTATATTTTTTGTTTTTGTGAAGTGCCTCGTGATTTTTATCTTGAGAGGCGCTATAGAAATGATATTTTCTTCTTCTTCTTCTTCTTCAAAATCTGGGGAGTGATCTATATATAATTTTTACAAAAAGAGTGAGGAAGTATATCTGGACAAAAGTGATGTCGTTGGGTATTTAAAAAAGCTGATTGGGATAAATTTAGAATTATGTGTGAAGAAGAGAATGGAATTATTAATATGGAAGCGGAAAAAGACATGGTGGAACAAATTTTTAGGAGAGTGATAATTCAAGCGGTGGATGTTACTATTCCTAAAAGTAAAGGGACCATGAAAAAGAGGAATGTTCCATGGTGGAATGAACAATTTGAAAAGGCAATTAAAGAGAAAAATAAAGGTATGAAAGTTTTGAGAAAGACTCATAATTTTGACTGTTTGTTAAAATATAAAAGATTACAGGCTGAAGCAAGACGAGTAGTTAAGAGAGCAAAAAAAAAGGAAAATTGGAGAGGGTATTGTGATAAAATAGGAAGAACTATGTCTGTAAGTGATGTTTGGGGTATGATAAGGAAAATGAAGGGAGTTTATAGAGAATTTAGATACCCATTTCTCAAGGTAGGTGTAGAGGTTGCTATTAACAATGAAGAGAAAGCTGAAATGTTGGCTAAAACATTTATAAAAATTAATAGTGATGATAATTTGTCGAAAGATAGATGGAGAAGAAGAGAAGAAACCAGAAGGACCAATATTGTTGAAGATGATGGTGGACGGAGACTGACGACAACTGACGCTCCATTTACAGTTTTTGAAATAGAGCGAGCGATGGGGAGAACTAAAGTAACATTTCTGGTAAGGATGATATTAATTATGAGATGCTTAAACATTTAGGGGATAAGATGAAGGCAAGGCTGTTGGAGTTATATAATAAAGTCTGGGAAAAAGGAAAATTACCAAAAAGTTGGAAAGAGGCAGTAATAATTCCGATAATTAAACCTGGGAAAGATCCAAGTGTTCCGGAGAACTATAGGCCGATAGCTTTAACATCTCATATAGGTAAAGTAATGGAAAGAATGATTACGGATAGGTTGAATTATTATTTAGAAAGTAGGACTTTGTTAATGAAATATCAAAATGGGTTTAGAACTGGTAGAGGAATGATGGACGCCATAGTGAGTTTGGAAAATAACATTAGGAAAGCACAAAACAATAAAGAGAGTTTAGTTATAGTTTATTTTGATATTGAGAAAGCATATGACATGGTGTGGAATTAAAAAGGTTGGGGATAGAAGGATGAACATATGATTGGATTAAGGACTTTTTGTTTAATAGATACATTCAGATAAAAATAGGTGATAGATTGTCAGAGGGTTATAGAGTTGACAATGAGACACCACAGGGAAGTGTGATCAGTCCTGTTCTATTTTCTACTATGATCAATGATGCATTTGAAGATACAGGATATGATGTTGGGAATGCATTGTTTGCAGATGATGGGATATTATGGAAAAGGGGAAGGAACAATCAATTGCTGATGTTGCTGATGTTGGTGCGCGTTCATGGCCTGCATTTGGGCCGCCTCTCAGCATCTGATGGAACGACTGGGACAGCACCATTGGTGTGTGTGGCATTGATGAGTTGTCAGGTGATTCTAAATGTCCTATGACTGTGACTCCACGTTCACATGTTGTTCAAACTACTGCTGTTGTTGTTGGTGACCGTTGGTTGGTTAATACCCCAGCTCGTGAAGCAGATGTTTTCTATGAGCATCATGGTGTGTCCACATGTGTGGTGCTTCCGTCTCAAACCCTATGGGTGACAGTTCCATGTAGTACTACTGTCCATCCAGGTGAGGTCTCTATATTTCTTGGATCCTGGTGAGCATAAGCCTGTTGTAGAGTTTTCTCCTTTCCATGATAGCATCTCCTTTGCTGTCTCTCCAGCTATGGCGGATCGTGTTACGTTCAATGGTCCAAGTCCAACCATTGTCATGTTGAGGAGTGGATGGCGGCAGACCATGGGTGGTGGAGCAGATCAGGAGGCAGGAATGCAGGCACGGATAAAGTAAAAATGGGTTTAAAGACAGGATACGGCAGGAACGAGAACAACACGACAAACAACAACAATGATCCGACAAAGACTGGCACAATGAGGGAGGTATAAATATACAGGGAAATCAGAAACACATGGGCAGGTTAACGAGGGGCAGGTGAGAACAATAAGGGCTAATCAGGGCAGGAGAGAGACACAGTCACGAAGGCAGGGGCAGAACGTGACAACCATGGTTCGGGTTGATGCAGTGAACAGGGTGCTGCATGAGTTGTCGGCAGATCCCGGTCTCAGTTTTCAACCAGTATCTTACTCCTGGTCCTCCGCTGATTCTGTCGTGTTATTCACTGCATGCCTAAACATTTGTTTGTCTTTAGGGTTGTCATTTTTCCTGTTCCATCACTTCTCCACATGGTTGACCTCTCTAGGGGACTCAGTCCGCCACTTTGCTGGTCGGCTATCCCGAGCTCTCATACCAGTTGTTCGTGAAGCCCTGGCTGCCCAGGTGTCTCCACCTGCGCCGGCCGGTCCTGACCTTCCACTTCGAAAGTGGGGTGATCTCTATGGTCCAGACTCATCAGTCCCATAGTTCCCTGTTTCAGGTTCCACAAGTTTGTCTGTGTTTGTGTGTGTGCATGGTGGTATTTCCTGTCTATACATGACGTGCTGACTTGGAGTGACTTGGGATGGTCAAGCTGTGGGTCCCTGGAGTCCTGTAATGGTTAAATCTTAATGGTAAAGGAAGTATTCCACAAACTGTTATATTTTTCCAAATTCCATTTTTATTTTTTCATCTACTAATCTATTATTCTTTATAGGGTGCATTCACATAAAGGTTTGATTACTAACACCACTGATTTACATTTTTTAGTGTTTCTTCTTTCAGTTACTGGTAGTTCTACTATTATTATTTCGGTAGAAAAATGTTCACAGATACATTTCTGCATTTTTTTATTGCAGCTGATTTCTTTTGTCTTTTCTATCATAATCAATTTATTTTGATTTTTACCAGTTATGGGCTATAATTTATTTTTGCCCACTGTTTTGATAATGTTTTTGCTCAAAAGAGTTGATTTTCCCTCATATATTATAGGGTTATATTCATTTTGGGTTTTTTGCGACACTTTTTCCAGTACACATAGGTTACTGCATTAATTTCCTACACCTGAACTCCGTTCACATAATTAGCTACACATAGCACATACAGAGTTCACATAATTTGCTTCACATAGCACATACAGAGTTCACATAATTTGCTACACATAGCACATATAGGCACATATAGTGCTAGGTTTATTTTCGTTTGTTGTTTTGCATCAGACGTCTATCCATGTGTGTCTACTTTGAAGTGCCCTGTGTCTGCTCTTCTCTTCTGAGTTTCACCATTGGTCTTCGCTTCCTGGGAGGACCTCTCGCGCCATCGCCTGATTCGGCTGCCTGCTGCCTGAAGGTCCGGTTCGTTTGGGTCTGGACGTCCTGTGGTTTCTGCCATGGTTGTGGGGGCTCTCCGGTTAACCTGGGGCCAGGCCCGGTCCCTACTTTTCAGACTACGCTGTGTGGGAACACAGTGCTCATTTATCCTTTTTGAAATATTAACTTCAAGGAATTACCATTGACCAATTACAGTTGAAATTCTTCCCGTCATGGGGATATACAAATGATCTACAGGTGTTGACTTAATCAATTCTTCAAGACATGATCCATGACTATCCACCAGGCATGGGGAATGCTTCCTCACTCCTTCTGCCTTCATCTAGGACATGGCACCTGCCATTCCTCGACGGAGTCCTTTGGGCCTCTTGGAAGTTGCAACGCCAGGTGGTTTCTGTCAGACCACCGTCTTCTTGTAAAAGGGGGGAGATGTAACGTCACCAAATGGACTCATTTTGAGATCCCACAGTTCATATGCACAGCCAGAGCAAATAACCCTGGCTTTACACGTTCTGCTGTATTTTACCCTGGCAGGAGATGGAATGTCTGCACGCAGGCTCTTTCATCAGCTGAACTGAAACTTCAACAGATAACGAAAGATGAACAAGTAGCATCCTTTTCCCCAAGGTTCTGCACAGAACTCTGTTAGATAAACGTTTATTCCCAGAAGAAAATAAGATTTCATAATTAAAAGTAATCATTTTATATTTAAAAATAATCATTGAAGAAAGAAGATTTTATAATTAATAACCACTAAATATTGCCATGTATAATTGTAAATGATGAAGTGTTTCATGAATCTGTTTCAATGATACTAAGTATGTTTACTGGATTAGGTCATCACACTTGCAGACAGAGTAAGGCTAAGATAAAGACATGACACATAAATAACCTTGTCCCACATTTCAGAGTTCAGAATCAGAGACTGTGTTCTGAGATGCTTGGCAACTTCTGCGATAACACCAGGCCTTAAATAGAGCTTCACTCTCAGTCTCAGAAAATCAGACAGACAGAGAGAAGCTCAGAATGACCATCTGAGCAAGCCTCTTTCACCAGAAGGATTTTGACATAGTCAAAACCTTAAGCTTTTGCACCTGCGAAGCCAAACAACAAGATAGTCTTTTCCTGCAGAAAAGCAGATTTGTTTAGACCCCTTAAGATTCCAAGATGCGTGGTTTCCACCCATCTGGCGTCACCCGAGACACATCTCTAGGACTGAAAGGATGGTACCTCGGTACTCTACAGCCTTCCGGTACTAGCGGCCGTCCAAACCCCTCTGACTTTCGGATCCATCAAGATGGTGCCTCTATGGGTAACGTAAACATGCAGAGTGTCTGTATGCAGTTTGATAAATAACAGCTTGTAGCTTACTTGCAAACCAACTTTCCTCCATCCAGGATTCAGCTTTCTCATGATACCGACTCTGAAATACTATATTCACACCTAGTTCCAGACACCCGTCTCTTAGTTTGCATCCACTCACAGTAAATAATAGTTTAAATCATTTGTCAAGTCTTAAATTGTTTGTAAAATAAATTATTATTTGTTTGCAAACCTGACTGGTTCTTGAATCCTAAATGAAGTGATGACAGTCCCTGAATAAACAAAGAATCATCTTAAAGACCAAGCAGGTGATATTCTATAATTAATAGATTATCACAGCTATGGGTCACAAGTAATGACAATAAAAATAAATAGCTCTTAAGCAATTTATTTAATCCAATTTACCCTCTATTGATCTCATTACAACTGAAACCATCCTGATCAACGGAAGAGGACTCTGACCATCCAAACTATTCTCCGACCGAGACTCTCAGCCCACGGACAAGCCCTTGATGAAGAACACTTGATTTGCCTGAGCTCTGCCATAGTTAGAGCTGCATAAATTAATATTACACGCTCATTTCCCCTCATTTACAGAAAGAGTCGTCTGCAACTTGAAGCTTTAAATTAAATTCACCTGATGTTACAATAACCGACTCGTGTTCATCATTTATTGTTTATTTCTGTGCCCCCCCCCCCCCCCCCCAACCCCCCCCACCTCCCCCGGTTTCTTCGTTCCTTTTTCACCTCTATCTCCGTGTCTGGTCGGAATTATAAGCATTCAAACAACAATAACAAAAAAGTTATAAGTATCAGGCGTGACATTAAGGCATAAGCTTTGATGCTCCATTTGAGAGTAAATCTTTAAGGCTTGTCACCAGACATTAATTCTGTTTGCTTCACAGTCAGACAGGACCGGGGGGAGGGGGGGGGGGGGGGGGGGGGATAATAATAAAAAACAAAGGGGGCTGTTATCGGCTGATTGGGTTGCTAAAGAGGTAGATGTTTTCATCCAAGCGCATCACGGCCCGTGAAGAACGAGGAAGACTTGATTAATAGTCTGTGGCTGCAGATTCTCTGCTGCAGGCGTGAATCTGCAGCCGTGACAGCGAAACATTCTGAAGGTCCAATCACCTGTTCACCGCTCAGACGTCACGATCTTCTAGCTTCCTAGATCCTCCAACTGTAACCTGTTTCTGATCATTTCTTTAGTCCCGCTGTAACACTGGTTGCACCAATCTCAAACTTCACAGGCGCTCAGGTGTTACTAGAACTACCTGTGTGTGTTTACCACCCAGCTTCAGCTCTTCTGTGTTTGGGTCTGACTGAAGTTGGTAAATGTAAGTCCTCCATCAGATGTGTGCCTCTTCTAGTGTCATTCTAAAGGACTTTAATTTATTTATTTATTTAACCATTACTATATTACCAGCAACAGAAATGTTACTAAATACACACAATTACATGAAGTTGGAAAATGTTGAATATCGTGCAAAAATTACATTTATTTCGGTAATTTAACTAGATTGAGAGACCACTTAAATGCTTAGGAACCTTTACATGTGTTTCTATTTGCATCTATAATATTAGCTGATTGGGGCCTTCATAAATATCACACAGTCACATTTTAATAGTCTAGATTAGTGTAATGTTCCTGTTTGTAGTTCCTCCTGTTAAGTGCCCATTTATTTCAATTATTCCATTTTATAAAAAACATTTGACATACATTTTATTATGTTCCAGATATGAAGCATTTATATTTCAGTTATGTAGTAATTTATAGTAAATCAAGAAACTTTAATTAAGAAGGGAACCCATTTTCTTGCATTCTTTAATCAAAAAAGTAACAAAATAGTTATTTTTCTTAGTAATTAGTTTCTTTTATTATCTTGTAACACGGTAAGTAACTGAATTACTTTTTTGACAAAGTACTCATTAACTATAACTAATTACTTCTTAAAGTAATGTTCCCAACACTGGTCACTAGTGCAGGATGACAGCTTGGATAGAATTTTTATTTCATACTTTTATTCTTGTAGAAACGTATAAGAGATGTCTCTGCAGGGTGGCTGGGCTCTCCCTTAGAGATAGGGTGAGAAGCCCGGTCATCCGGGAGGGGCTCGGAGTAGATCTGCTGCTCCTCCACATCGAGAGGAGCCAGTTGAGGTGGCTCGGGCATCTAGTCAGGATGCATCCTGGGCGTCTCCCTGGTGAGGTTTTCCAGGCACGCCCAACCGGGAGGAGACCTAAAGGGAGACCCAGGACACGTTGGAGGGACTATGTATTTCACCTAGCCAGGGAATGCCTTGAGATTCCCCTGGGAGAGCTGGCCCAAGTGGATGGGGAGAGGGAAGTCCGGGCCTCTTGACTTGCTGCTGCCCCTGTGACCCGACTCCGGATAAGAAGAAGAAAATAGATGGATGGTTAAAAACCTGCCTTACCATCAGTTTACCATACAATATACCATACCATTTAATTTGTATAACACATTTCAAATACAGAGCTGTCCAAAGTGCTGCACAGGCAGATACAACAGACTAAATACAATAAAACATAAATAAAAAAAAATAATGCATTGGTAAAACCGCTAAATTAAGACAGATATACAGAAAAAACTGAAATTGAAAACACTAAATACACAGATAAGACAATAAAACAAGGAAACTATCCAACAAGTCACAAGTTAAAAGCCAACTCATAAAAGTTTGTTTTTAGACGAGATTTAGAAATGGCCAAAGAGAGAGCCTGCCTTACAATAATAGGCAGTGCATCCCACAGCTGGGAGCTAGCATGAACAAATGCTCGGTCACCCCGCAATTCATCGCACATCCATGGAGTACAAAGCAGGAGGTGATCTGGTTTGATTTGATTTGATTTGATTTAGATTTGAAGACCACAAGTTTGTAAAACTATGCATGGAATAAAGCCTTCAACAAGCCAAATCTAATTACAGCTCAGGATAAACATATCACTTAGAGTTTTTCAGATCTCTGAACCATGGTATTTTTATCTCAGTAGAAATGATGAAGATAAGAAATGGAACTAATTCAGAAAATGTCAGAGTAAGAGAATGCTATTCAGTCATAGCTGTTTGAACCCCCAGAGTGGGACACCCTGCAGTGAACCTGACTCACAGACCTCTGTACAATAGCAAGCTGTCTACTTTCATAAATTGGCTTTTCCAGTTGCACCCATGCTCTGCCAAATGTTCTCCCTGAGCTTTACTTGTCTTTGTCTCCTGACATCAAAAGACTAGTTCTCTCAATAAGACCAGATCAGTCAGTGCATGAGTTGCTTTGATCCTCATGCAGAACCAGTTGGGAATAAAGTCTGGCCCTCTTGCTGCCTATCAGCATGTCAGAGAAGTGTCTATTTATGTGCTTGACCTTAATAGCTGTGATTGGCTAACCTCCCATTTAGCTCTCTTCCAGCATCCTGTCAATAAGTCAGGAGTGAGAAGATAATAGTTGGACTGTTCTCGTCTAAATCAGGTCCACCTCAGGGAATGGAGGAGTGGGAATTCTCTGTGAGTGACACGTCTTTTACAAATCCTTTTAGTCAAAAAGTGCTTTAACATGAGTCATCAGAGTGTGTGACAGGCTCAGTCAATACTGAGCCAACATGATTCACCTCTAACAGGAGTTCTGTTTCCTGGTTCTACTCCCGCAATCAGGCACACAAGGGGTAGAGCTCACAGAGAGCCAAAAAACATCAAAAGGGAGCAGAGAAAGAGTAAAAATGCACATGATCAAAATGAGAAAAAATATTATAAATCATTATGCAATGCACATGTTTTGTGTCTCATGTACCCGAGGAACCAATTTTGATTTAGTTTGTTTTCCTTCTGTGTATTTGTTGTTGTACTTGTTGATGCACCTAAGACGATATGAAACTTCTTAAAGTTAATTTTTTTGTGTTTATTTTCTAAAACTAGTGGCAATAAATAGAAAATGTGCATCAGAAAATGGAGCATTACTTTGACCAGTAGTAGTAGCCCACTAGCAAGAGCTAGCAGATCAGTCTGTAAAGTACTTTTAAATTCTCCTTGTTTTGATCAGTAATCTAGTATAAAATCTATGGAACGAAGCAGTTTAAAATACATTTTTTACAACAAACATGGTTCTATTATAACTTGTATTTTTTTCCCACATTTTTTTTAATTGAGTGGCTGTGATGGACAGCACAAAAAAGATGAGAATTCATGAATGGAACAACGGAAAAACTTCTTTTTATGGTTCACTGTCATCTGAATTCCATTACTGCCTCACGCTGTGAAAAGCATTTCTTGAAAAAATTGCTTGAAAGAAAATTGGAAATGCAATCTAATGTCAGGACCTAGAATTCCCTGCAACAGGAGCTGCAAAAGTGTGACACGGAGACGGGTCGGATGAGTTCCACAACAATAGATTTCCTTCTGTCTTTTCTTTTTCTTTTCTGTTTTTGTGGGGTTTATTTCCTTTAAAATCAACAATACGTTGCCTTACACAGGGAAATAAAAGAATGAGGCAGAGAGAAGAGGCCACACAGAGACACTTTTATCTGTGTTGTGCTGACTTGGCTGAACTCTCCCTCTGAGAGGCTGATGAGGAAGAATGGCCTTGCACAGGAACCAACCGGGTGCATCCATTGCTGTCATCATCATCTGAATCCAAGATTGCTGAATCCACAACTTTGGCCCCCTGCATAGATGGGAAATGACCTGTCTGTGGCCGCCTGACACCCTCTCTGTCTACAGATAAGCTCCCCGTCCTCTGTCTGCAACGACACAGCTCAGCTTCAACTTGCCTTCACAAGTTATTTTATTGCGAGGACTGTCGAGTCATGCTTTGAGCTTGCAATGTCATTTTCGATCCACGATTGTGGAAGTGGCTGATACGGCCAAAGTGTGAGAAAGATGTTTGAAAAGACAGATGGTGCCTTAATGATAAATGAAAGTTGAGGCATTAAATACACCTTTTTATTCCCTTTGCCAGCTGTAACATATGCCTCTTCAGGCATTTGCTTTTGATCCATACGGCTTTCATAAACTGAACTGAGATGGTAGAAGCCTTTGCTGAAATCTGAGATTTGTCAGAAGACAGAATGTGGAAGAGTCGGTTGTGCATTTCTTCCTTAGTGCTTCTGAATTTGTGTGCTTTTGGCCGCTTGTTTGCCTTTGATGTTGTTTGGGGATATTATACAACAGTTTGGTGAAAAGCATCAGTCTAGGCTCTTGGGAAGGTTAAACTAGTTCAAACACTCAGGAAAAAGCTCATGAAGACACTATGCTGACTTTGTTGCTTGGCCTATTTACAGCTCATATTGTTTCCCACTGAATACACTTTTGGCTTTCATCTGAATTTAAACTTAAGACGAAAGCAAGAGATTAAAGCTCATTTCAGCAGGTCACGTACGAAATAACCAAATGCCTTTAAGACCATGACGGGCCATACAAACACACAGCAGACACATGTACTGGTAGCATGAAAAATAAAACTCGTGAGTGCCCTATCCATATTTATGGACAAGTGCCATCACTCCTCCCTCCTCTATTCATTTTCAGTAACTGTAAATTAAATCCTGCAGATGTCTGAAAGAATGCTAAAAGAGTAAAAATTAACAAATATCTTCATTTGACTGAACTAATTATCTGTGATTCAGCTTTCCGTAAGATTAATGTTTAATTAGAAAAATGTAATAAAAATATATCTTGGTGTAACAAATTCAGTATCTTAAATGAAGTCAATAAATTGTCAAAAGTGTGGCTTAGTGTGGACATCACATTTTAATTTGAGCTAATATTAACATTTCTTGCAAGACTAGGGAGTTTTCAGCACTGATTATAGAATGGCAGTCTTTTAATATTGTGTGGCATTGTTAATTATTTTCAGGACTTCACTAAAACCACTGGCTGTTTCGCATTATGTATACTTGTCTGAACTTGTGTACTCAAATCCTTGTGAAAAAAACTCAGCGATGGCTCAAGGACTGTTCCAATCCTAAGTATGCGTAATGGCAAGTTTGCTCAAAGTTCCTGTGTGTGTTCTTGCTTTGCCCATTGTATAGAGGATGCATCAATGCATTCTTCCTTAGGACAGCAAAGTATCCCACAATGCATTGTTTTGCACTTTTTATACTTCGAACATCAGAGAAAAAATCTAATAACTGTTTACTAGAGTTTTATATCTGAAATAATAATGAAAAATTTTTAAGTTGTATGTTATTGTAAATAAATGTGTGTAACCTGTAAATTCATTGTGTGTATTTGGGTTTTACTTTTCAATATTCCTTAAAATGCTAATTAGCTAACCCACTATCAAAATAAGAACAGAGTAGCTCTGTTTTCATGAAAAACACATTTTTTTTAACAGTGGAACATGTTGGTATTTTGCCAGTTTGATCAAAAGTGGACCAAATATAATACAACTAATATGTTTTCATTGTTATTTTGTTATTTAAAGAGCAAGTCATCCCTTACGGGAGTCTTAGTCCACTCCCACTTCATGTTTGAAAAAATGCATCAAATGCTGTTGCCTGGCAGACCAAGAGGGCAAAGCCGCTAACAAAGACACACAGGCTCACAATGACATTGTCACATCATATTGTACCAGCTTGCATCATAGTGTACCTCTTTGCCAATGGCGTTAGCAGATTTAAATTCAAATGTAGTGCTGAGTTTTTACCCGAAGACGGTGCAACACTGACAAATTTAAGCAGAATATTTAAATTTGAACTAAGATTCACTAATGTAAAATACAGCATGATTAGACACTCATTTATATTGTTTATCAGAAAAAAAAAGTTGATTTGGGGCTGACTTGTTCTTTAAAGAGCAAGTCACCTCCAAATCTACCTTTTTCCCCTGATAAACTATATAAATGTGTGTCTAATTGTGCTGCAGACACGTGTAGTCAATAGTTTTGCACTTTATTGCATTTTAATAAAAATTTAAATTTTCTGCCTAAAACTGTCAGTGTTGTGCCTTTGTCAGGTAAAAACTCTGCATTGTATTTACATTCAAATCTGCCATCGCTATTGGCTAAGAGGTACTCTAGGACGTTATGATGTCACAATGTTGTTGTGAGCCTGTGTGTGTATGTGTTAGCGGCTCTGCCCTCTCGGTCTGCTAGGCAACAGCATTTGTTGCATTTTTCAAACAGGAAGTGGAATAATACTCTGGTAGAGGGTGACTTGCTCTTTAAGGAGCAAACAAAACTTATTTTATGTTAGGTAATTTAACCTTAGCTAGAAACAAGTAGCGCTTGTTGCCATGACGCATTGGAGTACGGTTCTGTTCCAAATGCAATCCACGTCCTCCCGTACTTCGGTAGAACAGACGTCATGGTGTCCCTGCCAAGCACATACTTGTCTAGTACACAAGAATGTACTTGCGTCATTGAGTAGTGAGAAACAGCCCCTGTAAATCCATCATTTCTCAACAGGAAATTATCTCAGATTCAAATGCATTCTTTAATCCAAGGAGCTAAAGTTCTATAATTATTTTTGAAGTTGTTTTTGTTCAAACTTCTCTCCTACAAGCAATGGAATATAACTAAGCTGTTCGATCATTTTCCACAGCAGCGATGGACGTTCCTGTCTTTAAGAGGTGGGTCTACCAGACTCCTGCTTTAGTCTACAAAAGAGAAAGCGGCACGCTTCTGGTCTTTTCAAGTGTGACAGCTGGTGGAACAAGTAGAAAGCTGCTTATGAAGAGAGGAGTCGTGAAAAAATCATCAGATACTTTGTCACTAGAGTTTGACCAGAAGAAAATGGTGAAAGAAGCCGACCTACCCGGACACAGCTCCATCAACCCCTGCCCAGTGTTTGATGAAAAGGAGAACAAACTCTTCCTGTTTTTCATCATCTCCAGTACTGAACAGCAGCAGGAAGAACACCCCTGTCACAAAACTCGTCTATGCTACTTAACAAGTGACAATTTTGGAGAAAGCTGGAGTGAAGTGACTCATCTGACTGCATGTCTGCCTGAACACTGCGTCACTTTAGCAATCGGACCAGGACATGGCCTTCAAACGAAAAAC
Organism: Nothobranchius furzeri; assembly: GCF_043380555.1. NCBI lineage: Eukaryota > Metazoa > Chordata > Actinopteri > Cyprinodontiformes > Nothobranchiidae > Nothobranchius > Nothobranchius furzeri. Next base: position 42,422,018 of record NC_091746.1, on the reverse strand, counting down.
GGACGACTGATCATCCCGACGTATGCTTGCGTGGATGAAAACTCTGCTGATGACAAACCCGTTCCACATGCAGTCGCCTTGTATAGTGACGATGGAGGAGAAAGCTGGCAGTTTGGCAGTTTGATTCAAGATAAATCAGCTGGGTGTCAAATGGCAGAAATTTGGGGAGAAGAAGGCAGGCTCATCTACTGCAATGCTTCTAACGAGAGCGGGCGACTGGTGGAAGCCTTCAGTAAGGATAATGGAGACACGTTTGTCGTATCTGAAGGTGGGAAGCTTACCAACACACCTTCAGGCAATCAGGGAAGTTTGCTCTCTTTACCAGTTCAAAATGCAGCTGCAGTAAGAAGTGATGCAAGCTGCACCCTAAACCAGTGGCTGCTCTTCACTCAACCCAACAGTGCAGGAACGGAGTTGAGAGTGTATGTGAACAAAACTCCATCTGATCCAAATGCCTGGACTGCACCCTGGATACTCAACAGAGGACCCAGTGGCCACTCAGACATGGTTTACCTCGGTGACGGCTGTATTGCATGTATATTTGAGACCGGGGAGGATGAAAGCATCGACAGTGTTGCCATGAAGATCTTCTTCTTCTCTGACATCAAGCCCAACACTGAAGATAAAACAAATGGGCGCCCATGCATGATTATGTAGACCAGTTAGGTCTACTCCTGATATTTGTTGATTAAAAATTGATTTCACCATAACAAAATAAGTAGTAACTTTTCTTTTCAATTAGTTTGCAAAAATGTAATTTCACAGCATATCTCACAGTTTTTAAAATTAAAACTTTCACCACATTTATTGTACTGATTAAAAGCATTCCTTAACTATTTAAGACAAGATAAAATGCAAAAAAAAAAAAAATCCTTAACTATTTAAGACAAGATAAAACGCAACTAATAAACAAACTGAGGAAATTAATTTTTCAAATACACACATGCCAAGGATTTCCAGTGACTGGTAAAATGTTTTCCGATTGTTCTGAGATAAATTATTCTAAGATTTACTTTAAAGCAAATTCTGAGTATCCTGTTCACAAACTTGTCCTTTTACATAAATATTTCTCACCAACATCAATTCTAAGTACTCATCTCAGCTTGAAATTTTACATTTTTAATACAAAAACTGTGGTCGACGCTCCATGGTCAGCCACCATCTTGAAATATGATAGCTATTTAAAGACATACGAGCTCCGTGTTATGCTGTGGCCTGAAAGCTCCCAATCTGGAACCAATCGATCACACCAAACCAAACCAAACCATACCATTTTATTTGTATAGCACATTTATATTTAGCATGAGAGCTGTCCAAAGTGTCCAACACCCACAAAAGTGGGTCTTTAAACAAGATTTTAAAACTGCAAAAGAGGGAGCCTGCCTTACAATAATAGGCAGTGCATTCTACAGATGGGCGGCACTATGGACAAATGGTTGCTCGCCCCGCAATTTATAGCAGATCCATGCAGAGCAAAGCAGGAGGTGATCTGCTGACCTCATAGAGCATGTGGGAACATAAGGGGTAAGCAGGTAAGAGAGATATGCTAGTGCTTGGTTTTGCAATATTTTCAAAACAAAATTCAGCAGCTTAAACTGTACACGGAATGCGACGGAGCCAATGAAGGTGTGCAAGGACTTGGATCATGTGGCTTGTGTTCATCAGGAACCTATCAGCTGCATTATGGACAACTTGCAGACGATATAATACTGAGATAGGAATACAACTGAGGAGCATGTTTGTATTGTCTGAGAGGGAGATAATGAAGACGTGAATAACTGATTCCAAATGCCTTCGCTTCAGAATAGATCTAAGATGAGCCAGACAACGTAGCCTAATTGATAAAAACAGGACCTTGCAACAGAGTTTATCTGAGAAACCATTGATCTAAAATGTATGATGAAAAAAAAGGGACAGCATAGCCGGAGAGAACCCAGCAGAGAAATGAAACCCAACAAGTCATCATCAGTTTCTATTATTGTGGCTGTACTTCACACAGGGGTTGGAATCCAGCTGCAGGGCAGCAGATGGACAAATAGATGAATAAAAGATAAAGAGACTGGCAAACAGATGACCCACGCCTGAACTGCCTCACATGGTCATCACACCTAAATGATCTGCAATTTTTTTCAGGACTACAACTATTAATATCATTTAAATAAGCGTTTAGATATGAATACAAGACTTATCCTAGAGTCAGTGTCTATTCGGCTTCAAACAGTTTTGACTGTCCCAAAGTATTTCTGTTCCTGTGAACATTTTTTATGATGGGTATGTGTCAGTCAAGTGATTTCATTGTTGTAGCAGGAATAGTCCAACTCAACCCAGTTTTGAATGCAAATGTCCAAAACCTAGATGTCAGACATCACTGGGTTCTTCCAGGTAATTGTCTGATTCTGATTTGTGTTAACAAGGTTGACGAGGTGAGGCAAAAACAGTGGCTGATGTTTATAGTACATAAGGAACACTCGTGTTTATATCTAGAAGTAAAAGCTTTGAAATTTACTAAGCAAGTGAAACATTGCTCCAAACAAAGCTAGGAACCTGACATATTTTTTTATAATCTTTGTTTTTTATACTCTCTCCTCTATTAGGCAGGTAGTTCAGTCACACCAGCACGTCTTCTGTGTTTCATATCTTTTTGTCTAGATTCTATTTCTGATCTTGTCTTTGAAAAACTTTAATTAGGCATAGATTTTAATTAAACCTCCTGTTTACTCCCTGGCTATACGGCTCTTAATTATGTTTGATAAAATCTAGCTTCTTTCCCTTCTTGTTGCTGGCTCCTTTAAACATTATACACACTTTTCATAGAACCAAGACTACAGACTGAGAAAAGATATAATCAGTACATTAAACAGATTCCTGTTGTCATCCCGGCAGATTCTGCAGGAACATTAAAATCTAAGTGTTGGAATAAAATAGGCCACCCAGAGCAAGTTCCCTCGACACCGTCTGTGTTGCACTTGGTTGTACTTGGTGGTTTAAAATGAAGAGTATGATTAATTAATGAACATAGGCTATTAAGCTGACAGCCCTTTTTGTCAGTTTTGTTCTCTTTTCCCTGTTGCTTGAGGTAATAAAAACAAAAACAAAAATTAAAATAAAATAAAAAATGGTTTCAGAGCACAAGGGAAAGTGCATTAAGGTGTTTGGCATTCTTGTTTTAACAAACACACCAAAGGTAAAGTGGAGATTTTTAGAAAGTGTACAAAACATTAACTTCTTTGTGACTATGACTACTTTTCTCCCTCCTTTATATATGTAGGAAGGAGAATTACAAGGGTGGTCGGTCTTTGTGATGGCAGCAGCCTACAGTGTAGAGGGAGATGAGATGAGCAGATGGTGAGGACTTCTCAGGGTTTATTTCAGAGTTCAGTCTTTACGGCTCATATATTGACTTAATTATAAGACAGAGGGGGGGGGGGGGGGGGTGAACTCCTGAAAGAACAATAAAAAGAAGCATGGAAATTTTCATCAGGTCCGCAAGGAGAGAGCATTGTTCATTGAAATGACTTTGCTTTATTCATCAAAACAAAAGTGATTAGTAATTTTGTTTGTTAGTAGATTTGCACAATTTGTTCAAGGATTAGAAACTAAAATGAATATATGAATGTTGTCTGAGCACGTTGGAAATGAAACTTTGAGTAAAGACAATACAACCCATTTATGTTTAAAGGTGAAAGATGTAAGAATTAATTTAAAATGACACATTGTGGTAAAATTTGGTTTCTGCAGCTTGTTTTCTAAACAAATAGTAACTATAACCGCCGCTCTGTGAGTTTCTTGGCTGTTGCCAGTTACTGATCAGTGTCAGAAGATTCTCCATCAAGAGCTAAAAAGAGTCACACGTGATAATTTTATAAGGAGTATATCTGGTTTTAGCACTATTGGGTGTTGGGTGTCTTGGGCATTAGAGGAAATGTGGATATTGCCTGTAAAGGAATCTCCTACCATCTTTACGCAGATGACATCCAACTGTATATCTCCTTTAAGCCCCATGAGATGTCTAAGCTGCAGCTGTTACACACCTGCTTAGACTCTATCAAAACCTGGATGCTGGGAACTTTCTTCAGCTGAATGAAGATAAGACTGAGATCCTGATCTGTGCTCCAGACAAGCTGGTTCCCAAAGTCAGAGACTCTCTTGGTCAGCTTGCTTCCCACACCAAACCCTCTGTCAGGAATCTTTGTGTGACCTTTGACCCAGCTCTCACCCTGGATTCTCATGTCAGTTCTCTTGTTCGCTCTTCCTTCTTCCATCTCAGGAACATTGCTAAACTTAGTCCCGCTCTGAACTTGTGACAGTTATCCACATCTTCATCTCCTCACGCTTAGACTACTGTAACTCTCTTTTCACGTGTCTGAGCAGAACCTCCCTGAACCGTCTACAGGTGGTTGAGAATGCCTGTGCTCGGCTACTGAACAAGTCCTCCAAACTCACCCACTTCAGCCCACTTCTCCTCCAGCTTCACTGGCTGCCAGTCAACTTCAGGGTTCATTTCAAGATCCTGGTTCTGGTCTATAGGGCCTTACATGGACAAGCACCATCATACATTGGTGATCTTCTCAGTCCCTACACCTCCAGCAGGTCCCTGAGGTCCAGTGATCAAAGCCTACTGGTTGTGCAGCACCAGGCTAAAGACCAAAGGTGACAGATCATTTGCTGCTGTGGCCCCCAGACTCTGGAACTCTCTCCCCCTGAGCCTGAGATCAATGGACTCAGTGAACTCCTTCAAAAAGCAGCTGAAGACTCACTTGTTCAAGCTGGCTTTTGTATGACCTTCTTCACCACTCTCTTTATTCTGCTCTCCCCACCTATTCCACCTTCCTCAGGATCCACTGATATCCCTAATCTATTCACTCTCTCTCTCTTTCTTTACATTTTTTAATCACAATTGTCAATTTTTTGCTCATTTTAAATATATTTTTAACCATTTTCTAAAATTTTTTTTTATTTTTACATTTTTTGTTTTTGTGAAGCGCCTCGTGATTTTATCTTGAGAGGTGCAATAGAAAACATATTTTCTTCTTCTTCATGCTGCTAGCTTGTTTTTATAGCTCTGAATGACTCATTAAAGAAAGTAAAACACCGCAATTGACTCAATTTTACCCCACACACACCCCCCCCCCACCCACCCCCAGACACACACACACACACACACACACACACACACACACACACACACACACACATTTCACTGTAATACCAAGTTTTTGGTAATTTTCAACATTGCTTGAGGTTTTTTTTTTTAGAACAGTCTGTTTGCTTCTAATTCACTGTAAGCATTGCTACCCCTTCTTTCCACCGGAGCCGTCAGCAGCACGTTACTGCAGCAACACGTCTTGCTCGCGTAAACTGCTGCTTGGCTCTTCCCACGAGAAGCGAAGCAGCAGGGGAGCAGCTGTCACCGACACAGCACGAAGTCACATGAGTTACTTTGTCAGTAAACACAACAACAAGCAGGAGAAAACTACAACATGGCTCCAAAAGGTTTGTGTTTTATGTTCTGTCCATTTTATAATCACCAATACGGACCTGAAAAACAAAGGAGACCGCTAGCTAGGTGATAGCTTCTCACGGGGCCGCACAGTTAGTAACTTCTCTTAAAAGTAAAGCAACCAGAAGGCAGTACATTTCTTTATTCTGAAAATCTCGGAAAGCTTTGCTCCGTTTTCGCGTCCGATTTCCTGTCTTTCCTTCCCCAAAAATGTCGAACTTCAGAGGTGTAGGGCGTAGAAAATAGAACCGGCGCGTAAGGGCCGCGACATGCTGCTCCAGAGACGCGGCCAACTCGCGCTACTGACGGCTCCAGTGGAAAAGGTTCTGTTGACCACAGCGGTTCCTATCAGCAGCTATGACGTGCTGCTGCAGTAACGTGCTGCTGACAGCTCCGGTGGAAAGAAGGGGTAAGCTCAACGCTTGCCTCTAGCCTGCTTCACCTTATATTAGAGTAAAAGGAAAAGATATTGTGGATTCTTAGGTCTACAAGAAACAACTTCTGGGTCGCTCCTGTTTATTTGCCTAATTTCTTTAAACAACTGTGGAGCTTTTCGCTTGCTGGTGTCATATTACCAAGGATAACAGACTCTCAGATTGTAAACAGCTACGTCCCTCTTTGTTTGAAGGGAGAAAAACTGACACCCAATCAGCGGGCTGAAAAGAAAATCTTCCTTCCAACATGATTGAGGCATTAGACAGTTTTGTTTGCAATTTAAGATCATTTGTTGATGAAACATTTGTGTAAAACTAAAAAAAAATAAATTAAAAAAATTCACAGAATGATATTTTGCCCTTAACCCTCTGGACGCAGGCATTGCAGATTTGCAACATTAAAACCTACCTACCCGGTTACTCCACATACGTATTTCATGAGCATTTTTGTTAACACAGAAGTACCCCTGAAGGACTTAGTTGTTCATCCTTTAATCAAAATTTATTTTGAGCCTGAGAGGGTTAACAGTTGATTATCAGAAGAATAATAAGCTGAGATAAACACACACACACACACACACACACACACATCTGCATCTCCAGTATTCACTTTCACTTTTCTCTTATCAACACAGTATCATTAGTCCCCAATAGCTCTGTCAATAGCCCCTTGTGGATCATTACCATATTAAAAAATGTTCAGATATTTATGGTGTTTTCTTTGGTTTGCATTAAGCAGAAAATCACATTTATGGTTATTTTTTTAAATGATTATTGTATTGTAGCAAAAAAAAGTATAATATGTAAATATCACTGATGAAGACATTTCTTTTCATGTTGAACTTATTGATAAATCAGAGACAACAACAGATCCAAAACATCCGTCACAGAAAAAAAGAGGAAAAATAATTGTCATGATGTTTAATAATCATGTGGGCTTGTAAATTCTTTAAAATGTGTTGAATTGTTTCATATCGCATCACGAATTGTGTCAAATGAAAAAGTATTGTCCAATCAATAAAGAAACCTCTGCAGAGACAAATCGTAAATGTTTTGATTTTATTCAGGTCATATTTTGTAAGTTATGATGAACTTAAGTGTTTAGGTAAGTTAACTTAAAACTATTACATAATCGGTTTCCTCATAAATTTTGAGTTCAGTGAACTTATTGGGTTTACTGTGTGCACTGTGTGCTGGTAGAGTATTGAGATTTGAATCGAACTGGTCTCAGTGGTGGGGATAGACAAGAGGTGTAAAGAAAATCCAGATCTACAGAAATACAAAAGCTTCTGCTGGTGGCTCATTAAGGTTACCACAGTAACAATACATCTGCCCCCAGGCAACAAGCCTGAAGGCCAAACCAAACACTGACAAAAAAATAAAATAAAACATGCTGCAAGCAGAAAATGTTACCTTGGAGCAACTACAAGTATTGAGATGAATCACAGAGAGCTCTAATGGTCACATTTGTGAATGTTTAAGCTCCTGAAGTGTTTCATATAAAAAAGATAACATGCAAAAAAGACGCTTCAATCCCAGATTCAATTGTGATTAAGACTGAACTTTATTCAAAATGTGGATGTAAACCTGCACTCTGATGAGTTTGAAAAAAACAATAAAAGTAAACGTAAGTGACACAATGAGTGAATAAAAAACAGTATTTTTGTAGTATCATCTGTATTTAATAAATTATTTATAAAATATTCTGCAGTGATAGTTTGTTTACATTTTTGACAGTTCAATAATTAATATGTGACAACTTCAAGTAACTGGTGGAAAATTCTCCAGAATCTTAAAGCTTAAACTCCTACTGTGTAAAGAAATAAATGTTCAAATGCCTGTTCAGTCATGAGATCCAGCTTTCTGTGACTTATTGATGATGGCATCTTGTGAATTACATCTATGCAAACAAGCTCCAAAAGGAATATATGTTTTAAGCGGTGGTTAAGGGGACATTTCTCACACTCACTTTCCTGATGTTGATTATATTAAACAGTATACCTCTTCCAAAAGTCAGTAAAGACTGTTTCTGATTCATGTACTAATTTTGACACATATTTGAAACTTGAACATTTTGAATCTGGAACAAAAGTTCATTTATTTCAGTAGGTTGGGTTAGACTGAGAGTCCATCTAAGAGACAGCAGCACCTCAGGAGGTAGAGTGTGTTGTACAATAATCAGAAGGTTGCAGATTCGTTCCCGGCTTCTACCAGAGAATGCTGCTGTTGTGTCCTTGGGCAAGACACCTAACCCACCTTGCCTGCTGGTGGTTGTCGAAGGGACCTGTGGTGTCTGTGCATGAAAGGCCTCGTCTCTGTCAGTGTGCCCCAGGACAGCTGTACTGAGCCTATCTAATATACCGTAATTTCCGGACTATAGAGCGCACCTCAATATAAGCCACACCAGTAGAAAAAAAAAGGTTTTCTACTCACACACACCGCACTCAAATACAGGTCTCCGCCGCACAGCGCATGTACGGCCATAACATGAGATAATTAGACAGAAAGACGCTACACAGAGGTTTTTTATTGTTGTTTTAATTCAACAAAACAAATTTTAAACACGGGTGAACGTGCCTGCAGGTTTAGAAAAGAAAACAGCACTGATAGCATTCATGTTTCTGGATAGTTATAAAATAAAAACAGAACTGACACGTTAATACCGATAATTTGCATGCATGTTTAGAAGAAAAGAACACCGCTGACACAGCATTTATAAGCCGCGGATGATTAGAAAATAAAACCGCACATAAAACATGCCTGGTTACTAATGATCTGCACAATGGAAACAGTGGAAACACCTCGGCCGTCTGTTCTTTGTGTGTTCACCCAGTCTTCAAGAATGTTTTCCAATTCCAGCCATCTGCTTTTATTTCCTCTGAAAGCTTTTGTCGTTTTTTACATTGACTGAGTTCTTCCCGCTGCCACGTCCAACGTCACACCATTGATTCATTTATGCCAAGCTCCCGTGCACTGGCTCTGTTTCCTTGTTTGATGGCCAGATCGATCGCTTTTAGCTTGAAAGCTGCAGCATATGCATTCCTCCGCGTGTTTTCCATGACGAGGGTGTGTCTGATGTTTAAACGTGCTGCTTTAAATCAAAGATCGTCTTCTTCCCCGCATAACGTTTGCCGTGCCTGTCTCACTTTACTGCTGGAGAGTGCCTCTAGTGGTTGTTGGCAAACAAAAATCTACAGATGAGCCGCACCATGACATTGGCCGCAGGCTTCAAAGCACGGGGAAATAATAGCGGTTTGTAGGTCGGAAATAACGGTATTAGTTTTATCTTTTAAGTTGAATTAATGAATTAATACATTTTTGCACCGTATTCTAGTGTTTTGAGTTTCACATGTATCATTTGCAAAGCTTCAGGAGATGAAAACACAAAATCTGACAGAACAGCAAACTGGCTTTTGAAAATGGCTTTTTGTTGCTTATGCAGTTGGCACCATTGAAAAGACAGTTTAGGAACAAGAAGAAGGTCAATTTAGTCAATAAAAATAGACAGCAGCTAATTCACAAGAGTCAGCAGGAGACCAGTAGAGATAATAACCACCTGTGTTACGAGGACGATAAAAATAGGTGTAGTACTTTATGTGAAAGCAGAAAAACTACACTGAGCTGTTTTTTAAGTAAAAGTTCAGTCCTTCCTCTGATGTTCACACACTCTCTAGGCAACATGCAATAAAAGCTGATTCATTTTTAACATCTATCTAACAGAGATGTTCTTGCTTTAGGACAGAAATCCTTTCCATCCAACACTGACTTAAATTGCAGAGAGAACATGTCGGATAAGCACGAGTCCGGTGCAGGAACAAATGCTTGAGGCTGCCAGAACTTTGTGCTTTGTTGGATTCTTTTAAAGTCCTTTATCCCTTCAGACAGGTAGTTTCATTATGATCACTGGGTCCTCCTGCTACTCTTATGATAAGAGCCTACCCTTCATCGTATCCTCAAGAAAAGAGATAGCTTATTGGAAAGGTATGCACTCACTGACATTAAAGACATTTATGCAGGAATGGAGAAAGAAAACTGATTAAATTCACAGCAAAGTTCAAGTGCGATAAACCATCAAAATAAAGAAAGTATGTAAAACATTAACGTAAAACTGAACCTTTGTATTTAGTTTTCCATGTAACCTTATTTGTCTCTGTTGAACACGCCAAGGACACTTGTGTATGAGCACACGGTGCAGTCAAGTGTGGCTGTAAAGTCTGCCATAAAGTAAATGAGGAAAAATTATTCCAATCTGCCCAGTCTCTAACAAAGGCAAAGCACTTGGATGCACTGCAGATTTTTAAAATGACAATGCAGTGTTTAGAGACCATTATAATTACTTTATTGGAGCTTAGTTCTTGCTGATACTGCAGAAGCGCACAGACACAGTGGGATCTGTATGAAACATAAATGTGTATCCAAGCTTTTACAGACACAGGTGTTCTCTACAAATACAACTAAATTATCTTGAAACATTTACAATCACAAAATAAATCAGGTCTTTGTTTTAAAGTAAAGTATGGAGGGAACAAATGCACGTCTTTTATGCTAATTGCGGATTGCACAAAGGTCTCAGGGCCATTTGTAACTTGTACAATAATATTCTCATTCAAATATTTGAAAAGCTGCCCAGTGCTAAAGTATCAGCAAGACCCTTGGTTATGCAAACATTGTGCATGAATAAAGTGTGGGTCAAGGGTTCGGAAATGAGCAGAAGAAAAATATTGATTCAAGGAAATGGAGGAGTGCAAACAGGTACAGGAGGAACAGGGTAGGGCAAGAGAGCACGCCGAGTGGCTTGTGCATTGATCGTTGAGAGTTCACATTCTTGTAAGGTTATTAAAATAAAGATTAAAGTAACTGCTAAACATTACCATTTTATTATAAAGGTGGATGACACATCTTTGATTTTTCTTTGAAAAAAATTACAAGCTGTTTGGATTTTATCTGATGTTGTTGCTCTTTTGACATCTTTGGATTAGAGTCACATTGATTTTGACCAGGTTGTTGGCTGATCAAGTCCTAATGGGGCTCTTAACCCTTTAAAGGGCATGCCTGACATTTTTGTAGATGTAAAGTTTTAACTTTTAAGTATTATACACTGTAATACGAGACAGCCTCAAAAAGTTGTTTCAATAAATGTTTACAATTTCACTCAAATCTCCCTGTTAAGTTTTGTTTGTTAAATTCAGTTTTGTTTGTTTGAATAACCAAAGCTGAACTTTGCTTGTTATTTCAACAAATTGTTATATTTTCCTCATTCTTATGTATTCAGTCAGCTTAAAACTGCCATTTAACTTTAAACTGTGTAATGACCTTGCCCACTGCAGAAGCTGAAGTGGGTGAGGTGCATTGTGGGTAATACTTGTCTTAGTTATTTTGTTCTGTTCCCCTTGTTTAATAAAATACTGTTGATTTACCTTACCTGTGTCTCCCCTGTGATTCTGCATGTTTTGGATCACAAAGCCGCCCGCCACCATGACAGCAATTGTATAGTGCCTTTTAGTGTCAGAGGACACAAAAGTGCATTACACCACAGTGTATCATTCACCCAGTCACACACACACATTAACACGCTGATAATGATGAGCTACACTGTAGTCACAGCTGCCCTGGGGACCAGGCACCACCGATACCTCTGACCACCACCAGCAGGCAAAGGGGGTAACGTGTTTTGCCCAGGGACAGAATACAACATTCTCTGCTGGGAGCTGGGATCAATCCTACAACCCTCCAATTACTGGACAACCCATACCTCCTGACCTACTGCTGCCTCCATCTACAGCAAGTTAGATATGTATTTGTCATTAACATTCTATGGAAACACTAGCTTAGAAATCTAGACAAATCTTTGCACAAGCTAAACATGTTGCTCTGCATGACTGTCTAGGATAAAGCAGTTTTGTGTTTTGTCATTCACAGCATTCTATATGATGATGTCAAATGAGTTGTACTTGTATAGCACCTTTCAGAGTCAGAGGACTCCAAAGCGCTTTACACTACAGTGTCATTCATCCATTCACACACACACTGACACACTGATGGTGATGACCCACATCACCCCGCTTCTCCTCCAGCTTCACTGGCTGCCAGTCAACTTCAGGGTTCATTTCAAAATCCTGGTTCTGGTCTATAGGGCCTTACATGGACAAGCACCATCTTACATTGGTGATCTTCTTAGTCCCTACACCCCCAGCAGGTCCCTGAGGTCCAGTGACCAAAGCCTACTGATTGTGCAGCACACCAGGCTAAAGACCAAAGGTGACAGATCATTTGCTGCTGTGGCCCCCAGACTCTAGAACTCTCTCCCTCTGAGCCTGAGATCAGTGGACTCAGTGGACTCCTTTAAAAAACAGTTGAAGATTCACTTGTTCAAGCTGGCTTTTGTATGACCTTCTTCACCACTCTCTCTTTATTCTGCTCTCCCCACCTATTCCACCTTCCTCAGGATCCACTGATTTCCCTCTTTCCTATTCACTCTCTCTTGCTTAACCTTTTTTTTTATCACAATTGTCCATTTTTTGCTCATTTTAAATATATTTTGAACCATTTTCTAAATTCTTTTTTATATTTTTACATTTTTTGTTTTTGTGAAGCGCCTTGTGATTTTTATCTTGAGAGGCGCTATAGAAATGATATTTTCTTCTTCTTCTACATTGTAACCGCAGCTGCCCTGGGACGGACTGACAAAAGCAAGGCATAAGGAGTGTGTAGGGAGACGTATTGAGGAACGGTGCTTATTTGATACGACTTTGGCATCAACTTTGGACAATTTAGACTTGAGCAGACGGCAGATTCCTCAGTAAACTGATTTTTTAGTGTTGAAAATGTTATGTTGTTTGTTGCTCTGATTGGTCCTAGTACTGTCCAATTGCCTACAGAGCAAGTTTGAAAGACAACCAAAGACTCCAACCCCGCAACTGGGTTCTGGCTATGGGTCGTGGACAGACTATATTTTTACATATATAGGACAGCTTGCCAGGCTGTAGAAATCCACTTCAAAAGGTCACAAAGGTTCTGTTGTAAAAGCTTCTGAACTGTCGTGCTTTCTACTGTATTCTTTATCTCAGACTGTCCTCTTCCTTTAATTGTTAATAATCCTTCAACACGGGAGTCCTGAAACACCTGGTACTCACCACAGGTAGTGAAAGCTGAAACCAAAAGGCCAGAGACCCAGTGAGGTCATTCAACTTGGATTTGAGTACAAAGACTCCACAGAGACAAATAGCTAGTTCAAAAACAAGATACTAAAAAATCACACAGCGGGGAAGAGAGGAAAAACAACAAGCAAAACTGACAAGCTGCACTAATTGCTTCTCCACAGAACTGTCACATGTACACATAGAACAAAATAAAAACCAGACTCTAACCTAGGAAGATCTAAAGTGTTATTGTACATCTTGTTTGACTCTGTATCCCTTCAAATGCTTAACAACCAATCAATCCAGTGTACTCTAGGAAACTAATTTTGCAAAGGCATAAAAAGTTGGTATTCTTCTCTGGAGGTGGTTTCTCTGCATGGTGGCGCAGTTGTTAGCACTGTTGCTTCGCAGCACGAAGGTTGCAGGTTCGAAACTCGGCTGCGGCCTTTCTGCGTGGAGTTGCGTGTTCTCCCCATGCATGCGTGGGTTTCCTCCGGGTACTTCAGTTTCCCCCACAGATCACAACATGCCCTATAGGTTATAAATTGTAAGTCGCTTTGGATAAAAGCGTCTGCCACATAAATAAACAAAAACATAAACAAGTAAGCAAAATAAACTGCATCAAGTCAAAAAATGTTTTATTATTATTTAAAGAATCATTATGACAATCTGGGCCTGCAGGGTGGTGCAGTGGTTAGTTCTGTTGCCTTACAGCAAAAAGGTCCAGGGTTCACAGCTTGAGATCTTTCTGCAAGGAGTTTGCATGTTCTCCCTGTGCATGACAAGTGGGTAAGGAAACGGATGGGTGGATTATGACAATGCTAATAATTGATGACTGCTTGGCCTATAATGACATTTTGTTTTCAGATCAGTTAATAAAATAATTATATGTGCAGAGTTCTTGGCAAAATTCCAACCATCAATTTCTACTTCTGTAAAGGGAGGGTCAGTGAAAGTTAAGACATGTTAATTTAACCAAAAAGAAAGAAAGCCTTAAGGTAAATATGTTCCTGGCTTTGACTCACAATCACTGTTAATGTAAAAGGTGTAGAAAAAAGCTTAGTTTTCCAGCTGGGAAAATCTATGGTGGTCCACACAAGATCCCTCTCCTCCCACTCAAAGAGAAGTGTACATAGCCTCTGGTCGGTCTTCCATCTCTAGTCTAAACCTGATCGCCTCCAAAAAGTGCTGAGCTGGACCACCTGGGATAATTACCATAAATTAACAGTGGAAAGAAATGGCTTCCAAAAGAAAAGGTGAAAGAGGACAGAAAAAAGAGGGACATAACAATGAAGTAAAATATGAACTTTATTTTCTCTGGAAAAAAGGTCAAACTGTGATATAAATTATACTATTTTAGAAGCTATGTCACACAGTGTTTGAACAGAGAAGGGAGAGAGAGAGAGAGAGAGAGAGAGAGAGAGAGAGAGAGAGAGAGAGAGAGAGAGAGAGAGAGAGAGAGAGAGAGAGAGAGAGAGAGAGACTTTTCTATTCTATAGACATACATGTTATAGAATCACCTTCCACTAGAGATTAGATGCACAACTTCACTTGGACCTTTAAAGCAAAATTGAAACTGCATGACAGGCACAATATCCCTTTAGTGCTCTGGCCTGATTTTTTTTTTTTTTTTTACCAATTGAATGTGTCAACTGGCCCTCCATTTTATATGTTGCTGGTTTCTCTGGTATTGCCCTGGTACTTTGCATGAGCTCATGTGTAGTACTTTGTCAACTTTTATCACTAGGATGTGTCATTCTCTCATTTGATCCTTTTTGTTGTACCTTGCTGTGTTCAGTGCTTTGGGCTGCCTTGATTGGCAGCAGGGAGGCACTCTATAAATAAATTAATGAATACATTAAATATCGTATAATCATATGGTCAAACGTGAATGCAAAATAAAAATTCCTTTACAGAAATTTCCATTTCACTTGAGGTTCTCACAAATAAAATGTCCTTATGATACATGCTGTGGTTGTATTTTATACTTGCTCAGAAGTTTTAGAAAATGATTATTTTTAAACACATTAATCATTTTGGAACGATTAGTGAGACGGGTGTAAGATTTATTGAGCTGAGCTGAAGTATACAGTGACATTTTCCTTTATTACCTTTGATAACAACATTAATCTGACAGGATCAGGATTGAGACTGTGGTATTTATTTGATCCTGAAACACAGGTGTACCTCGCATTTTTATCATGCTACTTACTAAAATGAAGTGTACGGTAATAAAATGAACTGTGCACAAATGACAACAACAAATAAAAGTGGTGACATCTTAATATGTCCTTTCAACATTTCATTTAGACTTAAGTTTCTCTACAATAACAGTGACTTATTTTAGGCATAAATCATATTTTAAAATATTTTTTTCAACATGTTATTATGTTAATTACTAGTATTTCATATTGACAACCTTTACTAACAGGTCATAGAAAAATTACACAGTAACTTTCCGTTTTCAGTGCATTGAAAGAAAAAAAAATCTGCCACCATAAAACAGTTCCTGTCATATCTCAACATATGCATTACATTGAAAACTATAATTATGTCCACCACAGCACCTACATCAGAATTAATCAGCATTAGATTAACTCATGTTTGTTGCAATAAACCCTGTACTGCAGCAAATGCATCTGCCAACATGCTTAGATCTCTAGCTTTACCATTCAGCTCTAGCCTAGTGAACTAGACCAAATTCTTGCTTTGCAAATTCACATATATATTCACATTTATGGGATGGCTTGCCAGGCTAAATCCGCTCTGCATTCAATTTATCAGGAATTGTTGAATATTCACTTGGGTCCTCCACCTTAGGTCTGGGAGCTTGAAGGTGGTTTGTAATATATTAGCTGATCTGCATCGTCTGGGCAGATATCACAAAGGCTGTAGATCTGTTTTGTGGTCATAGCTCTAAGTAAACCAATGGGCACCAGAACTGAGGCCTTCACTTTACATTTCTTCTCTTTTTCTTCTTTCATTCAGCCATTGGTATTTCTTGAGCTTCTTGTGTTATTATTTCCTGATGTTACTGGTGCTTGTTTGTAATTTGACCTCCATCAAGAGGTCCAGATAGTTAGACGTTTCCTGTTTGTCACTCTGGATCTGAAAGTTACAGATTTTAACCCTGCCATTCCACACCAATGGTGGAGCCACTCTATGTGCGCAAAATTTCCTGTAAAGCTAGTCCAAATTAGTCCGTTTTACTCCTCACTCTTACTCCAGTTCCCTCATTCTTTGATTTTTTTTTATTTTTTAACAGCCATATTCTGAAGATGGAGGTAAAGCAGTGATTGAAGTAAATACTACCTCAAACCGTTGATTGGTGTCTAGGCTTCTATTGCTAAAATGTTTATTTTTCTCTTTTTTCTTCTTCATTGTCTTGACCCATAACCTTTCACACATTTTAAGAGAAACAGAATGTGATGTTAGCCTGCTATTAGAACAATTTCTCAATGTTAAAAAAATGGTACTTCAGTTATTTCTAAACCACTGAATGAAACGAAAGGAAAGCAAAAAATTCCTAGAAAATTATTTATGACATATCAGCTAAAATTATTTTGTCTGGACAAATATGCTGCACAAATGCATTCATACATTATTAATGACTTACTACTAATCCATGGTCCAGTGATCCCCAACTCCCTTCCCAGACGGCCTTTATCTGGCATGTTTTACTGTTTTCCCTGTTTCAACACACCTGCTTTTAATCAGCAGGTGATTCAGAGGCTTCTGCGTGGCTTCGTGAGCTGCTGAACAGGTGAATAAAGTGTACTGGATTAATAAAACAACAAAACATGCTGGATACCAGCCCTTGAGGAAGGGGTTAGGGATCACTGCTAGCATGAACAGCCAGCCCCATGCTTACTTATGGGAAGCATGTGACTGGGAACTCTTCTGTCCAACCCTGGGAATTTGGTAATTCTTTACAATAAGGGTCCCTTTATTAACATTACTTAGTGCAATGTTAAGCATTAATAAACCGTTAATTAGAATATTAACAACTGAATTCATGCATTGTATAGCATTACTTAACCTATTATTTAATGCATTATTAGGCAGTTAACTAATGTTATTTTTGAGCTGGCAATTCCCGCCCTGCATGTGCCTCTCTGCCTGCCAGTAACCAGACTTGTTCTCTGTGCAGAATTAAACAGAGGATGAGACTGGCAGGCCAGGCTAGATCACTGCCATATAAGTTTTGGGAAGGAGGTAAATTCAAACAGCAGTCCACAAAATCATCCTAAACAAAAATACAGTTTCCCTACAGATGCAGCAGCATTTACTTTTATAAGAAGTGGACTTGAGTTATGAGGTAGCACTTTCACTTCTTTCAAGATTTCCTCTCTATGGATTTCAGCAATATATATGTGCAGTGCTCGCAGAAAATTATTCTATTTTCTTTAAGCTTCAGACTCATCTCGATACCCCCCACCCCAAAATGAGATTATCTGAATTATCAGTGCTCCACCTTCAGACTAATGAAGGACTATTTCAATGTTTCATTAATGAGTTTACGATTCATTCTTTTGAACCGGTATCTCACTGGACTGTTGGTGACAAATTGCAAACAGAACTCATGTGTGAGTTGCCTAAATGGAATGAGGGCTCTAAATGTCCCAGTGTTGGTCAGTGGACCTGGCTCTTGTGTTGTTGCTTGAACTTTGCACAAGTTTACCAAAATTCCAAGACAAAATTGTCAGAATTATTGTAGATGTCTAAAATCTATTTCAGACCACATTTCCTTTTAGTCAGAAAGTGCACTGAACGTAATAGTGTAAAAACTGTGATGGGGTTGGTGGATAGAGAAGAAAATTAAGACAAATGGTGACATGAATGAAACACTTTGTGTCGCAGACACAAATCTTTCACAGTTGTTTTATGAATCTCACAAGAACCACACATTCATGAAAATTGCTGTTGAAATGTGATACATGCTATACCATTGTCATGGTAACAGAAAATTTGCATATTTTCTTACATTTTTGTCTCCAACTAGACAATAACAGTAGCAGAACCCAGTGGGAGACCACAATTTCCTTGGGGTAAGATTAAAAGGTGTTTAAGTAGAAAAAAACAGGTATCTGAAGTTACAAAGAAACGGAATTCCTTCCCTGTGTTTGCAAAATCAGATTTTAAAATTATGGCTTTTATTTTGTAACTGTCTCACTGGGATTTGAGGTTTGGTTTTTTCAAATGTGGACTGGGTTGCGGGGTAATCTCTGGATCAGACTTGTCCCAGTCCAGTCTTTTGATAATTGAGCTGACAGATCTGAAAATGGGTGAGGACACAGCTCTGGTTCCATTTCTTATTTGTTTAGTTTAAAGTTTTTTACTGAGTTCAGTGTCCTGCCTGGCCAACAAGCAGTGTCATTGTCAATAAATAAGGTTAGATAGTGTTGGAAAACAATTTGTGCCAAAATAATAGGGTATTTGTTTGCTAGGATAAAAAAACATTGCATTTGAAACAGATAAAGTGTTTAATTTGCTTAAGTTACACAACAAGAGAGATTAAGAGTTTTTCTGCAAGACTGTAGAGACACAGTCAGGCTATACATAACTGTGAAAGACACAGAGAGAAATCTCAATGTGTTTATCTGCAGGAGTTCAAATTCTCTTCTTGTATTTATCAAGCTCAGCAGATAACAGTTACTCACCACAATGTGTCAGGTCAGTGTTCCCTTTAACATCAGACCTAATGCTCCTCAACATGGTCTACTCTCTGCCAGGAGCTGACAGTTGCTCTAATGTGACAATTCTGTCTTCCTCCCTGTTCATTGCTCTTGCCTCTTTCATACTTAAAGTTTGATCTGGGAAAGCAAAAAAAAACTATTCATTTTTTGCTATATTTCACATCTAAAATATAAATGATTGCAGCTTTTTGATATCCTAATAAAAGTGCACATGAGCAGTGACAACTGTCACCAATCATTTTGTAACGTGTTGGATGGAAATGAGGACAAAACGTGTAGACAAAAGAAGAATGCTGAATTATCTTAACTTATCTTTTTTTTTTCGTTTTTATGTGGTTTTAGACAATTCCTATTTTATGAAATGTCTAATCTGGCTCTTTTGTTGTCAGAGGTTCAGCCTCACATTTTATTCTAGCTGCTTGAAGCAAGAGGAACAGAGCCATATTTCATTGCATTCACCTGGAAGATGCTTTAATACCAAATGACTTACAAGTGAAGATCATAATTTGGACTTGTGAGGAAACCAATATCTTCCTTAAGGACACCAATCCTCCAGTTGAAGGATATATTTTCAACTGCCAGAGCTGCAGCTGTCTCCTGGCTTTATTTAGTCATCTTAGCACTCAAAAACGTGGCCATTCCAACATTTCCACCATGGAAAGAAAATCTGGATTTGTATCATCTGTTTTTTTTCTCAACAGCACATATTCCTCAAATGACCCTTTTGACATTTGATAACTTAAAAAAAATTATATACGTAGATAGATAGATAGATAGATAGATAGATAGATAGATGATAGATAGATGATAGATAGATAGATAGATGATAGATAGATAGATAGATAGATAGATAGATAGATAGATAGATAGATAGATAGATAGATAGATAGATAGATAGATAGATAGATAGATAGATAGATAGATAGATAGATAGATAGATAGATAGATAGATAGATAGATAGATAGATGATAGATAGATAGATAGATAGATAGATAGATAGATAGATAGATAGATAGATAGATAGATAGATAGATAGATAGATAGATGATAGATAGATAGATAGATAGATAGATAGATAGATAGATAGATAGATAGATAGATAGATAGATAGATAGATAGATAGATAGATAGATAGATAGATAGATAAAAGTATACTTGTTTCAGCAATTCAACTTAGACTGAGAGACCATTTAAAGGCTCAGGAACCCTTTGCAGGTGTTTTGGATTCATTAGATAATTTGTGAGACGTTGAGTTTAGAATATTGAACAGTTGCACGATGTGAATTTTCTGAGGTTTTGAATTTCGGTTCTTTGTAAATTGTAAACCATAATCATCACATCTATAACAGGCAAAGGCTTTGCATGTAATGAGCCTATCTCATTACTGAATTGCTGACATATATGAACATTTGCCCAGTATTCAGATTTTTCTAGTTTCACATCACCTGTAATTAAGAAAAGTGACCTGACAATGAAAAAAAACAAAGTCTCAAAAACAGCATCTCCCATAACACCTTGCAAATATATATTCATTACTTTCAGTTAGCCAAAACAAAAATCTGCATAATTTGTTAAATTCTTAAAGCTCTTTATCCAAGCATAATAAACTCCAAGCACAGGACGCTTTATTTGTCAATTGACTGCGGTGCTTGTTAGGCTGGCATTCAGAAATCCAATCACTTTCACTGTGGTCTATTACGGCTCAATTGGTATAGACCGAGCGAGCTGGGCACAGTCATTATAAGAAAGAAAAAAGTCATTAAGCAGCATTAGCTTGCTGCTGAAAATATCATCAAATGATTTTTACACCAGGTTGCATTTCAGCTGAAATACAGATGCCATATAAGGACTTGGCTGCTATTTTGCTGAGTGTTCACCCCTCATAAACACACATAACTAGATTATTAATAAGTGAGGTAATTTTGTTGAAATGTGCATGCTTTTCATTAAGCTAGTTTTGACATACCTACTTTAAGAGTACCATATACTCACAGTGCAGCACGGGCAAGGTAGTTGTAAGATATATAGAACATTTTTACGGCATGCAAATCACTTTAGTGACAACATCTGATGGTGATCTTGTTGGTCACAATCATCCATGTACACATCTAAGAAAGATTCTCAACTGGAAGCTGAATGTGGCACAAACATTAAACCCCTAGTGGCTGTATAATTTATAATCCCTGCGCTTTAACTAACCAGGACATTTTTCTGATGAGTAAATTAAAATGCACCTCAGGTAATATTTTCACATGCTTTAATTTATGTTGATTTACTTAATTAACTAATTTATTTATTTATTTTCTAATTATTAGAAGGTGGTCCTGGGTTCACATCCTGGCCTGGGATGAGTGGGTTCTCTCCAGGTACTCCGAATTACTCCAACAGTCCAAAAACATGAGAGTCAGGTTGATTGGTCTTTCTAAAATAGTGTTTTTAGGTGTGAGTGTGTGTGTGCTTGATTGTTTGTCCTGTGTGTCTCTGTTGCCCTGTGTTGGACTGGCAACTGCAGTGTGTACCCCACCTACATGCCCAGAGACAGCAGGAGATATGCTTGGATGACTGAGAATCTACAAAAATATTAGGAAATGAAATAAATAAATAAACATAAAGTTTAAACATCAAATTTACGTGAAGGTCAGTAAATGATGCTGCCAAAAAAAGAAAGGAAATGTCACACAAATAAAAAATGTGCAGCTCTATAGACTCTACAAGAATTATTGCTATATAATGTACAAAGCCAGCATATTTCTCCTTGATAATTATCCCAGGGGAAATATGGGTAAAAAGGATCGTGGCATTATCATGCTGGGGGGGATTTATTTTCTTTAAATTAGAAAGCCCTCAGAAATTGGTTGGAGTAAAACATTAAATACAAGTCAAAGTATTGAGCTAATTGAGTTCCAGACTTACATAGAACTTAAACTGGGACAAAGCTTTGAGGGAACATTTTTAAAATGTGTATGGCAAAGTCAAAGCACAGACCTAAATGTGATTGAGAATATGTGGTAAAAAGAAGATTGCTGTGCCAAAGGAGGATCCGCCCACTTTAGAAGAGCTGCTTCAGTTTTGCCTGAAGACTGTACAAGAAAATCTCATTGGGTAGATTTGTCAAACTTAGAGGAGCAAACCTCCCCCTCCGTGCTTAACAACATAACAAAACATCAGAGGCAATTGATGATGTGAAATTAACTAAATCTGTCAAACAGCTGAACAATTGTTGAGGGAGAGTTCAATAAGACAGCCATAGTCTTCATGCCTTTTCTTATCTTACACTATGATCAAGATTAACACATAAATACCCCAGAGCAGAAACAAAACACAGACACGTCGTTAACAAGCTGCCAACCACAGAAGATAGAAAGAAAGGATGCAACATCTGCATTCTGACATTACTGAAAAGTGTAGCCACAATTTATTTTTCATGAAGTTGCCCTTGTGTGGTAATGTGACCAGAGTTTGCACATGTGGGGAGCTTTTTTTAACCTGTCCTGCCCTGGCAGTTGAAGCAGACAGAATGGTTGATCCAGGTGCCATAATGTGCCAGAGCAGTTTTATTCTACAGCAAGATAGATGAGGACATCCCTTCATGTAGAGCAATAATCTTTATTATGTTTGTGGCTTGTTGGACCACATTCACTTACATACCTGCGTGGACAGCCAGGGAGAAAAAAGACATGCAACACAAACAGAGAAAGAGGGGGTGGGGGAAGTAGGGACAACAGTACACAACAATTAGACAACAAACACACAGGAAGGTTAAGACAGTGGCGTCATCATAAAAATAATCTACAAGAATAAATTAAATAAAAAATGGTATTGTCCATATTTGTAGTATATACCACTGTGTGTGTGTGTGTGCGTGTGTGTATGTCTTCTAGAATATGTTAACGTGTGTGTGTTAATGTGGTTACCTATGTGATGCTTACACATGAGCATGTGTGCAAGCCTAAGCTGTGTTTGTGTGAAT
Source organism: Nothobranchius furzeri (assembly GCF_043380555.1). NCBI lineage: Eukaryota > Metazoa > Chordata > Actinopteri > Cyprinodontiformes > Nothobranchiidae > Nothobranchius > Nothobranchius furzeri. The sequence goes on along the minus strand of NC_091746.1, from coordinate 42,399,278 downwards.
CACTATGTGTCTGTGGGTGTCTATGTAGATTTGTCACCAATAGTACAGGTCCCACCAGCGCCAGAGTCCAGGGCCATGCATGTGCAAAATAAGCATATTAAGACATTAAACATAATGAGCCAGCCCAGAGGACAGACCCAAGCACAAGGAAAAAGTTAACACATTTTACAACCTTTAACTCCATGGTAAAAAAAAAAATGTCTGACACAAAAACAAACCTGTGTGTGTGTGTGTGTGTGTGTGTGTGTGTATGTGTGTGCGTGCGTGCGTGCGTGCGTGTGTGTGTGTGTGTGCGTGTGTGCGTGTGTGTGTGTGTGTGTGTGTTGATAAATGTTATAAATGCTGTTATTTGACTGTCTCTAAAAGTACAATCAAGGACTAGGTTTGCAAATTAGCCTCTGGCTAGAAAACCTCTGTACAAAACAATGGTTGCATTGCTTTTACATGTAATAATGTATTTTGTGCTGTCCTTGTACAAGAAAACTAAACTAAACTAAAGAAAAGAAGGGAGCCAGCCAGAGGATGTCAGGTCACCAGCCCCCAATGGAGGAAACCCATTTGGGGAGGATGTGGAGAGCAGTCCCTCCAACTAACCTCACAATCATTGAAAAATGTTGTTGTAATTTATTTAAAAAAAAAAAACACCAAATAATATATCCACAGAGAAACTTTTACTACTTGTTACATTTGTATGCTAAACACGAAAAGAGTCCCCAAGCTCTGTTTACTGCATTAGCAGCCTAAAGAAAGATGGGGAAATGTTTGGGTTTGAAAAAAGCCAGAAAGTTGTTAAACTTACAGGTTTCATTCAGAAATCTGATTTGAATTAATGTTGCTTAAACCCCCTAAAATTGATAAGCAAATAGGTAAATATAATTAAACTATTACATCAGTCACTATATTTGAGTGAATCCTCTTAAGTGTGGTTTACATGGAAGGATTATCATCTTGTCAACCAATTGGGACTGGGAGACCAGAGTTCAAATCCCGGTCGGGTCATACCAAAGACTTTATAAAAATGGGACCTAATGCCTCCCTGCTTGACAATCAGCTTTAAGGGGTTGGAATGGGGGGTTTAACCACCAAATAGTTCCCAAGTACAGCCACAGCTGCAGCTCACCTCGGGGACGGGTGAAATGCCGAGGACGATTTTTGCCACACGAGTGTGTATGACAACTATGAGACTTTAATCTTGTCCTCAAAAATCAGACCAAGACAGTCCAACAGATTTGAAAGGCTGGATTTAGGAATTTAGCACTCCCAGCGACCTTCTGAGTAAACCAGAACACACTAAACAGAACACACACAGCAGGACTATATCATAAGATTATGTTTAGAGCCATTACCGTGAATAGACTTGTCCTTAAGATTGCACGCTTTGAACTGGGCCTCAGCAAACCCAACTCATGATTGAATTAATCGACAGACCTGTGAAAGATGTTCTTAACTTAAATAAAGACAATGATGTGCAGTAAAAAACAAACAAACAAACAAACAAAAAAATAACGTAAGAGTAGCTAAAATCTGAAAACACATTTAAACACAGAATCAGAAATAGATCGATTTGAAGACAGTGATAACACAGAACAATGCATAAATGGTGCCTCAGTTGTAAAACAGGCTAACATGGTGAGGCACACGATGCTTGATTTATATTATTCAATATTTATTGGTTTAAAGAGTTTAAATTCTCTGCAGTAATCAGCCTTTTAGATGAAGCCAAGCATAGATCATTGATTGCAATGCTTGTGTTAAATTAGTCCTTCATGTGAATCTACCTACGGTTACAACAGCTGTTCTCGAAGCACCATACATAAAGATGTAATGTTACCATGGTAACCATAAGTTTCACTCTAGTTATCATACTTTCCCCTATGCATTATGACATGGGAAATATGATTTGGCAGGCTTTACTGACTTAATCATTTTAAAAAGGGAGCTATCTTTACTCTTTCAAGTTGATGCAGTTTTAGGACTTATCTTAAAACTATGTTTTTTTGCATAGCTGATCATAAGAACAAGGTGCCAAAATACCTCATATTACTTTTTTCTACAGAACAAGCACACAGTGTTGTGTGACTTTTTACAATTTGATGTCCTTCCTGTCAAAGATCATGACCCTTCTGTTCAACTCACAAAGTTTGTTTTCCATTAATGTTCACTCTGTTTTATCATACTGCAGTAAGACACAACTCCTTGGTTTGGTTTAACCGGCCAACTTCACGGGTTTTGGCTGTTTTCTAAAATGATTTATGATCATTTAGGAGCTGAACCCTCTTTGATCTGGAGTTTGGGATTTTGGCATTAACATGCTTCTTAGTACCAAAACAGAGTGTGATGATATGCAAAATCCCTGTATCAGTGTTTCTTTTGAATATTTTCATAAACGTAAGTGTGTATGATTCCACTGATGCATTGTCATGTTTGTTCGGATATTTAGATGCTTGTGGTAAACATAATTATCACAAAGTGTATGAAATTGTGAAAACAAAAATTTGAGTGCCTAATTGTACAAAACATATGTACTATTGTCAAAAAAATCAAATTTATATTCCAGTAAAATACAGTTTTTATGTTATTTTATTAAACACAGAATTCTTTGACTCTCATATGAATAAAAGCCAAACATTATTAGGTGTTGTGCTGAGCTGCATACAGATGATACAAACCGTCATTAGTATTGCAAACCAAAACCATGAAATTTCCAAACAATGCTGTTGGTGACCCGCCGACCTTGATTTCAATGTAAATAAGTGGTGCAAATTGATTTTTCATGGAGGATTGAAGTCCTACTGAGTGGATGGAACAACACAATTTGATTTTAATGACAAGTCATTGTTTCAATGCATTTTGAAACTAAATTTAGAGGATACGACTCAAAATTATAAGCAGGTTTTATTTGTTATTGATTTGTCTGAACATGAGAGAAACGTTAGTCCTCCCTGGTGGCTTTAAACCATATGAATGTAAAGGGTCTTTGTCAAGAGAACGGATATTTCTTTCAGTGGGAAGGGCTGTGGCAAAAATCATAACATCAGACATTTCCAGTTAACATGCAACCCTTTGAATGTTTTAGGTGGAAGTAAAAGTCGGTGGCGGTGCCAGGGGGCGCTATAGTTGCCCCTTGATTAGTCATTGCACCCCCATAGCACCCCCAAGTAAATATTAGATTTTTTTTTTACAATTTAATTTTAATTTAATGTGTGGATGTGATAATATGTAACATACAAAACAAAAATAATCAGTAAATTATCATATAGATAGTAAAAACGTAAACCAAAACAGGAAATTGACCTCACTTTCCATCTGCAAATGAGTGAAAGGTAGAGCTAGTGGTAAAATGGATCCGTTATTGTTGCCCAAATTTCCACGGGTTCAGTCAGAAAGGAATGAATCTTTGGAAGTGATCTCAGACCCACAAAAACCTACGGATCTGGATGAAGAGAGTCAACTCTCAACAGCCGCAGCAGTCGAGGGTTTTGCTGCTGGAAATGCTAACACTAACGTTAGCTAACCTTGCAACACTATGGGTGTGTCTGAATCCACAGGAAGGATGCTTGTAAGAGTGCATTTTGAGGTCGATGACGTCAGCACAGCGACGAGTACTGTCTGAATTCCAAGAATGCTCATTCTCTCGTCCTCGCTCCACCCACATTTCGAGGACGGGTCTGTTGTATCCTCACAGAACAAGGCTATCCCAGCATGATTTGCGCGCCGGCTGTGGATTTTCAACAGGAAGAGAAAATGGGGAGAGCTACGAAGTTTTAAACTTAAGTTTGTTCAAAACTAGCTGTAGAAATCTAAAAAGCTTAAAGCGGTTCAGTTTAGAGACATTTTTGGTTTGTATATTTGTTTTTTAAATTACATTTTAGGGAAAAATCAGCCAGAACGAGTTTGTTTCACAGGTCCCAGTTATTCGTGTGTGTGTGTGTGTGTGTGGCAAATTAAACTTGTCATTTGTTTTAAGGACAACGTAGCAAAGAAGCGTTTTTATTAAGCTTAGAGGTGAAGAGTGAAGCTGTTTACACACACAACCACAGTAGTTCTTCTGTGAAAAGTAGTTTTACATTCAGGGATTTACACAGCTGACACGTTTTAATGAAGTAAAAAGTGTTTGAGTGAAGAATAAAAGTTTTATCTTCTCATGTGGATAAATGTAAAAATGTGTTTATTGCCTTTTTGTCACCTGCGGTTTTCTCTGTAGGACTGCAGGTGTCCAGGGTCAGGAGAGGCTTTACCTGTTGGTCATCCTGGGAGAGAGGCCTTCTACTGTCATCTTGTTAATGTTATTTGAGTACATTGATTTTATCACCAGTTTTATTATTACAGATGTTTTTGAACATGTTACATGAACAGAAAATGAAAAGAAGGTAAGGAGACAAGATTATTTATAATACGTTACACTTATTTACAGATCAAAACCAGTATGGACCAGTTATGTATGGTTAAAGCAGGATTAACCTGAGTCACTCTTCCTGGATCATTTATTTAAACTGAGCGAACAGGAAGTCTTTTAACAGTGCAGCTGGATCTGCTGCAGGAGGATCCAGACGTGGATGGAGGGCTGGAACAGACCCGTGGCTGAAAGTTTCTGGTCAGAGGAACATCATACAGGATGGTCTGCAGAGAGAGCTTTGGGACACTTCCTCTCACTGTCCACTCCATCGTCCATCTACAGGGACTGCTGGGCTGGCTCAGACGACGTCTGTTACATATCTGTGAATGACTTGTCTGTTAACAATAGTGGTGGTCTGCTGGTACCTCCTTCAGGACAGAGCACCGCTGACCTCGACACACATCTTCCTCAGGCTCATCCTCCAGACCCACAACTTCACCAGCACAGAGGCAGATGTGCAGCACAGTGCATGCTGACTTGTAATAGATTAAATAATTTTTTTAAATAGAAAAATGTAAAACAAAACATATAACCTGCAGTACACTGGTTCTGTTCAGTTTAAAGAAAAGCAGCAGGGAAAACTACAGAGAATTTACATTTTTAAGACAGATCTAATCTATATTAAGCTTAAGTGGAATAAACAAATGCACATTGAAAACACTTCAATGCTATTTTATTGAAAAGTTGATGCTTTATAATATATTGATTCCTGATTACATGTCTAAACGCTATAGTTTTTTTTTAGTGTATACATTTTTTAACATTTCTTTTTATTGGAATATATTTTCAGTTAGACTGTTAAAAATAAATACAAATACATTTTCCTAAATATTACCAAGTTTCAAAGAACTCATTTATAATGTGATTTGCGATATTCAGAAGCACGTTGTGCCATAAAGTAAACCAAAGGGCATGCCTCCTGGGGAGGCATTCATTAGCAATTCCAACTCCACACTGTCTCACATTTAAACATTTAAAGTATTTTTGAATTGAATTGAATTGAACAAAATGTAAAGATTCATCCTGGGTTTGTTTTTCCTGTGACTTTCTGAAGGCAGACTTTGGCTCATGGCTCTCAATTGCATCCTTCACAGTGAGGTGTGCGACAAAAGAGGGAGGGGTCGGGGGTGATCAGACAACCCTGTGAGGCTGATCTCTCAGCTGCATTCTTCTAGAAAGGTCACTTGCGCTTTCAGATAAATAAAACAACACCTGGCTCTTAGAGGAGCTCCTGGCCCCATGCCAATTCCTGCTGAGAGACAGCATTCCCAGGTGCCAGGCACAGCAATCATTTTCAGATGCTCGAGGCTGGACATTACACCTTTTATTCTTAGGGTGGGCTTGCTGCATACACACCTGACAACAGCTTCTCATCTCCTTTCTATGCAAACACACATCTTCAAAAGTATTGATTATTTCAGTGAACGGCCCTAAAAGTATCCACTTGGATGTGGTTCATTAATGCTGGACATGAAAGTAACCTAAACAGATCTAAAAAATGCTTTTGAAACTGAGTAGATCTTACAAAACTATTGCAAATGGAGATTAGGACAAACGTGTTTGAGATCATTCTCAAGGATCCCGGCAGAAGAGGGTAAATAAAACCTGCAATAATACACACACAGAAATATTTCATGAATGAGCACAAAACCTGTCATCTATAGAGTATAAAGAGCAGTATGAAAGATAAATGAGGCATCATGGTAGGCACTGAACTCTTCTTTGAGTCTTTAGGTCTTTTTACCCTTAAATCCAATCCAATCCAATCCAATTTTATTTATAAAGCGCATTCACAAGGCATTACAACCAAACAAGGCGCTGTACACTAAAAATGTTAGTTAATTAAACCGGCTTTATACAAACATGTCGAACACAGATAAAAGATAAAAAGGAAATACAACAAAATTTCCAAAAATAACAGGTAAAAATCAACAAGACACAGGGTGAATAAAAAATTAGAAAAACATTTTAAAAAAGAACCTCAATAGTACGGAAGTCGATAATTGTGGAGTCCATTTTTAAACAGTGCAGATGTAAGTGAGGTTTGTAATTATGTGGTATACACTAGGTTGAAGTAGTGAGTTTTCAGGCGTGATTTAAAAATGCTAGCTGTTGGTGCTTGCCTCACTAGCAGTGGTAATGCGTTCCACAGCTTCGGTGCACAGATAGAGAAAGCCCTTTCTCCACGGCTTTTTAAACGTGCAATGTTAAATGTAACCATACATGAAGTGGAGAGTACACTCACTGGTCACTTTATTGGGTAAACCTGTCCAACTGATTGTTAGTAATCAGCCTATCACATGGTGGCAACTCAGTGCATTTAGGCATGTTGACATGGTCAAGAGGATTTGCTGCAGTTTAAACCAAGCTTCAGAATGGGGAAGATCGGTGATTTAAGTGACTTTGAACGTGGCATGGTTGTTGTTGCCATACAGGCTGGTCTGAGTATTTTAGAAACTGCTGATTTACTGCTGGAATTGTCACTTACAACTGTCTCTAGGGTTTACAGAGAATGGTCCGAACATCCAGTGAGCAACAGTTATGTGTGCAAAAATGCCTTGTTGATGCCAGAGGTCCGAGGAAAATGGCAACAGTAACTCAAACAACCACTTGTTACGACCAAGATATGCAGAAGAGCATCTCTGAACACACTGCATGTCAAACCTTGAGGCAGATGGGTTACAACAGCAGAAGACCACACCAGGTGCCACTCCTGTCAGCTAAGAAGTAGAAACTGAGGCTACAATTCACACATGCTCACCAAAATTGGACAATAGAAGATTGGAAAAATGTTGCCTGTTCTGATGTCTTAATTTCTGCTGCGACATTCAAATAGTAAGGTGAGTATTTGGTGTCAACAACATGAAAGCATGGATCCATCCTGCCTTGTATCAACAGTTCAGGCTGGTGATTGGTGTGGGGGACATTTTCTTGGCACATTTTGGCCATCTAGTACTAACTGATCATTGTTGCAATGCCAAAGTCTACCTGAGCATTGTTGCTGACCATGTCCAACCCTTTATGACCACAGGGTACCCATCTTCTGATGGCTACTTCCAGTAGGATAATGCATCATGTCATAAAGCTCCAATCATCTCAGGCTGGTTTCTTGAACATGACAATGAGTTCACTGTACTCAAATGGCCTCCACAGTCACCAGATCTCAATCCAGTGGAGCACCTTTGGGATGTGGTAGAACGGAAGATTTGCATCATGGATGTGCAGCCGACAAATCTGCAGCAACTGCGTGATGCTATCATGTCAATTTGGACAAAAATCTCTGAGGAATTTTTCCAGTACCTTGTTGAACCTATGCCACAAAGGATGAAGACAGTTCTGAAGGCAAAACCGGGGCCAACCCGGTACCAGGTGCACTCAATAAAGTGGCCAGTGAGTGTAAGTGCATATGGCCGCACAGTGCACAGACAGGCAGACAGACAGACACACACACACACACACACACACACACACACACACACACACACACACACACACACACACACACACACACACACACACACACACGCACACACACACACACACACTGACATACTGGAAATAATAAATGCCAAATTAAGCACTGATTACATAGAAATTTCAGATGAAGTTAAAAAATAAGCAAAAAGTGTAGTTATCTGTAAGTAGTTAAATAGAATACCGTGGCAACCACAGCAAACCTACAAAGGCAGCCAAAAACACAGACTAAAACTAAGCATCAGATCGATTGTTTCTGTAAAAAATATATTGAAAAATAATCCTGAATATTACATGACACAAACTTTACATTTGTAAAGGAGATTGAGAATGAGACCCTTCTGTCTCAGTTTTGAAGACAGTTTGAGCCAAAATTATCACTAAAATTCATGGAAGCTTGTGTATACATTTATTAGGAAAACCTGAGGTCCTACAGCAGCAAGAGACCCAGTGTGTGAAAAATGATGAATTTTTATTTTATTTTTTTATAAAATGCCTCTCAAGATAAAAACCACGAGCCTCTTCAAAAAAACCAATGTAACGTGATGAAGGAGCTATTGCCACCAAGGATTTAACCTCTTCCCACAGATGTCTCTGAAACAGTGCTCGAGTGCATGAGACAGCCTCAAGGTCATGCATTTGCTTCTAAACTGTTTACTTTCCAGCAAGAGAAGAAAGACGATTAAAAGACTCTTTTCTTTTATTAAATGAAATAACTCTGTTTTTAATAAAGCTAATCAAAACAACTGTTAGTCAATAACACAATATCACCGATCTGTGATATCACAATGTTATGATTAATATGTTTTAATAACTGAATGACTTAATCTAGTTCACTAGACACACTGACACATGTAATGTAAACAATCGCATGACACATGTACTGATCCAATCAAAACCTTCCTAGGCTGAATCGAGGCATAGTCTCTGTGGTGTTTATAAATCTGCCAACGTTTGATTCGACCAGAATTACAAACATCTGGATTAATGAAACCAGTTCCAAAGCCATCTTAGTTCAGTTCTCAAGATCTCACTGGAGTTCACCGCATGCTAAGCGGAGTAATCGGACCGGCCATCCGGACTTCCCTTTTTAAGCTGAGAACTAACAAGCTGGAAAAACCTGTTGCATTTTACCGACCAAGCAACGGTTCCTTTCAGAATAAAAGCTGAACTCGCTGACCCAAGGAGGTCCCTTTTGACGCTGTGAACCACCTGTCGCTTTATACCTTGAGACAATCCAAGGACTAGTTCAGGGCCGGCTTTGTCGACAGGCGACACAGGCGGCCGCCTGGGGTGCCATCTGATGGATAGGGTGCAAAATTTATAAAAAAAAATAAAATAAAAAACGTTAATTAAATTTGTTTGTTATATGAAATGCACTCTCTACATACTCAAAATTCCCCTCTGAAATGACATGAAATTAAAACATCAATATTTAAATTCTAATAATCTGGCTGCATGACGAGCTCCCGCTTGGGCCACCGCTCCGAAGCATTTGACCGTTAAGGTTGCCGTAGATCACGTGCGTGGTTACTGTGGGACATCCTGTTGTCGTTGAGTTGAAACTTTTGATATCTTTTATGATGAAAAGAACACCTAAGCCATCAGGATCAGCATTCTGGAAGCGAAAGAAGGAAGAAGAAAATAAACGGGCCCAAAGCAGAGGTATGTAGACTTTATAAATTTGGCAAAGGAACTTTTTGCGTTAGCATTGTAGCTAACTGCCTCTCCTGCCACGCACGGTCCACGGACGGACCCTCGCTAGCTGTTTACACACACAATACGGTATCTCATAACTTTAACCAATTAATTTTACTTTTGAATTGTCGTGTCCAGATGCTATGAGACAATATCTGCAGCCACACAGGCACCTGTTGACACCGGGGGGGCGGGACTGTCTTTACACCTGTTGAGTCTCATTGTGATGATGAAGAATGTAAGATTTTTTACTGGTTTTTGGAGTATGATTGCAGCCTTTTTATGAACTTCGATTCAAGTTTTAAGTACGCATACAATATGAATATAATATTTTCATATCAGAAGAGCGTTAGGTGTGGGTGTAGCAAATTTTCAACTTTGTCCGACACATCGGGCGGGCGGCACCGCCGCGGCCATGGCGGTGACTCCCCCGCTGGACCGGGCCCGGTGGGGAATGAGAACTGCCTAAACACAGCATGACATCTTATACCGTCTCTTTCTTGTTTATGCTGCAGCGTCTTCTATCCAGGCATGACGCAGCAGCACATTTACTGAGCTACAATCCCAGCATCAAGAACCAGGTGAGTAAGTTACTTGTTAGGCTATTTGTAATCAGCAGTAGAAACGGACTTTTTCAAATAAACGGCTTATCACATATATCGATATGCAAAATTAATTAATTAAAATCCATACCAGACACTTGTTTTTGGCACAATCAGTGCAGCATTGATTTAGCATTGAGAATAATAAATAATCTGAACATGCACATCTGAAATTGTCTCCTTAAGATGTTATTAGGCTGTAAATTAGTAAAAAAGGATGGACATTAGTTTTTGTGACATTAGTGAGTCATCTTCAGGGCAGAAAGGTTTATGCCCTGAAGAAGGTCATACAGAAACGCGCCGGTGTTTCCTTGTTTAATAAATGAAATCCTAAGAGTGCCTCAGATCACCAGTTCTTCTTCCTCATATTCTACGATTTATTTGATGCTGAAGAGCACCTGAGAGTGAGACATACGTTTTTTCAAATATTCCCCATGGATGCGCTCACTTCCACCTGTTTTTGATCATTTTATTCAGGTTTTCATAGAACAGATTAAAAAAAAAAGATCAATAAAATAAAAAGTCCATTAACATTAAAAATAATGAAAAGCATCACTGCACATGACTGAGGAATATTGAACATGAAAGTGACACTGTTCTTTAAGTAATTCATGCATCAGAGGGTTAAGTTGCTTTGTGTGTGTGTGTGTGTGTGTGTGTGTGTGTGTGTGTGTGTGTGTGTGTGTGTGTGTGTGTGTGTGTGTGTGTGTGTGTGTTTATTTTCTCACAGAAAAAGAACCCAACACCAGCAGACTCAGTGCTCCAATCCAACAGCCAACAGACATCATCAGCTTCAACAGATGTCTGTGAACATGTATGAGCTGCTGGCCCCATGGATCCTGCTGACTGGCCACAGCAGTTGAACAAAATGGAAAGTAGAACTTTCTTTATGATGACACTTTGATATTTGAGTTTTGCTTTTGATTGCACAGTTTAATGCTGCTTTTGATTTTGCATCCTCCAATGACATTTGCTCAACATTTTGAGCTGTTGGTTATTGTAATATTCTCAGGTTACTTATCTTTCAAGCTTACATTTATACTTCAGGCTGTTGACCTTAAAGAGTTGCTGTGTGAATATTTAAAATAAAAAATTAGTAACCAAGGAATAACTGTGGAGTTGCTTTTTCCAGTGTGTGGTGGGTGGGTGGACTTGGGTTTGGGTGAGAGGCATGCAGGCAGGGGGTGGGGGGGGTCATGGGCAGTCTCGCCTTGGGCACCAAATTACCTAGAGCCGGCCCTGGACTAGTTTGTCGTGCTGTGACGTTGTACCACTGGCTCCAGTACTGAAAGGAGGGTCCGTGGACCTGACATTCTGGATCCATCGTTGGAGGTCTCCCTGAGGGTATGTGTGGATGCAACAAAAATGGTGTCTCGTGTTTATGACTACTCTGGTCAACTCTGATCATAGTTAGGATCGAAACACCATCTCCCACTCAGACTTGCTTCTCCGGACACGAGAGTTCTGAATAACACTCATTCACACACACACCATCCATCTCACACCTCATTCAAACAGATACATCCATCATTAGTAGAGTTAGTCTTGTTAAATTGTTACAATTATTTAGTAATAAATTATCTTAAATGTTTAAAGGACTCTCTCTCTTCTCTTGTCTCTCAGTTAATACAAAGTGTTATCTAATCCCTGCAGTAAAAAGTTCCAATCTTCTGGTTAAACAACTCAGTGGTCCGTAAGATGGATTTCATACTCGATATGCAATCTTAATGTCTTACGGTCCTTAATTAAATGCAAATTAACTTCATTACACCAATATAAACAAAAATTGTGATAAAAAATGTAAGGAAAGGGAGAGAGAAAATGAATACAAAAGAAGGAAATCAGTAAATGCTGGAAAGACAAAATTGTTAGAAAGAGCAAAATAAGGAGAGAGCAGTGATGAAGGTCACGCAAAAGCCAGCCGGAACAAGTAAGATTTCAGTTGCTTTTTAAAGGAGACTACTGAGTCCACTGATCTCAGGATCAGGGAGAGAGAGTTCCAGAGTCTGGGGCCACAGCAACAAATGATCTGTCACCCTTGGTATTTAGCCTAGTGCACTATACAACCAGTAGGCTTTGGTCACTGGACCTCAGGGACCTGCTGGTGGTGTAGGGACTAAGAAGATCACCAATGTATGATGGTGCTTGTCGATGTAAGGCCATATCGACCAGAACCAGGATCTTGAAATAAACCCTGAAGTTTACTGGCAACCAGTGAAGCTGGAGGAGAAGTGGGGGTGATTTGGGTGTGTTTGGAGGACTTGGTCAGAAGTTGAGCACAGACATTCTGAAGATGGAAGAGTGAACAAGAGAACTGACACAAGAATCCAGGGTGAGAGCTGGGTCAAAGGTCACACCAAGATTCCTGATGGTTTGGTGTGAGAAGCAAGCTGACCAAGAGAGTCTCTGACTTTGGGAACCAGCTTGTCTGGGGCACAGATGAGTATCTCAGTCTTATCTTCATTCAGCTGTTGAAAGTTCCCAGCCATCCAGGTTTTGATATAGTCTAAGCAGGAGTGTAGCAGCTGCAGCTTAGACATCTCATGGGGCTTAATGGAGATGTACAGTTAGATGTCATCTGTATAAAGATGGTGGGATATTCCTTTGAAGAGTATGGAGATAGAGAAGGAAGAGTAGAGGAACCAGCACAGAACTTTGTGGGACACATTGGGTGAGGGATGTGGTGGAGGACCTAAACTTGAAGACGACCACAGAGAAAGAACGCTCAGACAGATATAAGGAGAACCACTCTAGAGCAGATCCTGATAGGCCTACCCCTTCTCTCAGCTTATCCAGTAGCAGGTGATGGTCAACAGTGTCAAAGGCTGCAGTCAGGTCCAGCAGCACCACAACAGAACAGCCTCCTGCATCACTGTGAGTCAGAAGGTCATTAGAGACCCTAAGAAGAGCTGTTTCAGTAGAATGAGCTCTATGAAAACCTGACTGGAAACTATAATAGATGTTATGTTCATCAAGAGCAGCTGTGAGTTGTCTAGCCACAACCTTTTCCAAGATCTTGGAGATGAACGGAAGTTTAGAGATGGGTCTGAAGCTGCTATGGAGAGAGGGGCCAAGACTCAACTTTTTAAGAAGCAGGTAGATTACAGCATTCCTAAAGTAAGCAGGGACCTGACCTGAAAAGCAATTATTAAAGAGAGCATGCTGGGACCGATGGACTGAAAAGCATTTTTAAACAAAGATGAGGGTAAGATGTCAAGGGGGCTTGCAGAGGTCTTCATAGAATTAACTAGTTTGCTTAGTTTACAAACAAACATGTTTACATCTTAATTCATTAATTTGCTAAAGAAGTTATGAGATGTTAAAATGTCTGTTAGCAAACGATTTGAAACGTTTACATAGTTCACAAGTCAGTGTGCCAGTGGATCTATTTGTGGGAGGAGGACTAGACATTTTAAATTGATTGTGTAAAACAAAACAAAACAATCAAAATGCCAGTTTAGTGACATGAAGTCCAAATGTCTCTGACCTGATTCTTTGATGTTTTTTTGTGAAGTTGTCATCAACATCATCATCATCATCATCATCATCATCATCATCATCATCGTTGTCATTGCCATCATCATCGTTATCATCATGGTCATTGCCATCATGATCATCATCATCGTTATTACCATCGTTGTCATTGCCATCATCATCGTCATCATCATCATGGTCATTACCATCATCATCATTTTTTATCATCATCATCGTCATCAGCGTTATCATCATAGTCATCTTCATCATCATCATCATCATCATCACCACCACCATCACCACCGTTGTCATTATCATCATCATCATTGTTGCCATTATCATAATCATCATTGTTGTTTTTATCATCACCATCATTGTTATTGCCATTGTCATTGCCCCATCATCATCATCATCATCATCATCATCATCATCATCATCATGCCAACTTTATAGATTTTGTATAACCATTTATTCTGGTATATCAGATTACAAAAAATGATGCAAAAGAGGTAAAAAAAACAGGTCAAGGAGAGAGGAAACAAGAGATGAGGATAGAAAGTAATCAGACAGGTGAATTTCAATTCATCTGCCCTGTCAACCCTGCTGCTGGAGCCGCCAAGCATGTAGAGGCATCAGTGCTTTGTGCGCAGTCATTATTCTGGACAAAGCAAAGGCACTGAGGTAAAAAAAATCAACAGGGGGCAAGACAATGAATGGATAACAGGAAACAAAACCAATAATAGCAAGCAGAGAAGCAGGAGAAGGAATCGCACAAGACAGTGAGTGTGAGGAAGGGATGTGTGTGGGCACTGTGCATGTGCATGACACAAATAATGATTTGTATCGAAATAAGTTCAGAATTTATTTGCTGAGCTGGAGGTATTTGTGATGATTTTAATTGTCTTAATCGTTCAACATAATTATTTTTTTTCTTCCCGTTCTGAGCTATATTTAATTGAAACCAGTAAAGTAATTTGTTTTACTAAAACAGCCTTACTTGTATGACTAAGTTTGAATAGAACTTCATTTGTACATATAAAGACGTAATACTATATTTATACTTATACAGCCATATATCAAAAAAATTATTATATCATGAATGCTTTTTTTTTTACTCAATTGCCATCATTCCCTTTTTTATTAGCCCCTATATTTGATTTTTCATTAAGTCAACTGCAGGTCACTCATCAAAATTATCTAGTCAAGTCAAATGTAGTAATGTGCACAGTTAAAAACTGGTGCATGTACTAAAACGGGACCTTGCGGGAGTCTGCAGGTGAAATGAGCTGGCATTTTTTCAAGATGCCCTGTGGTTTGTAGATTCTGCATTGATTTTGTTTAAGTTTCAGGAACTGTAATTGTCTGCCTAAAAAAAACACCTAAATGAGTTAAAGAGACAATGTATTGTTTTTACCATTAGTTTCTGAAAATATCCATCAAAATGTTGTTTAAAATGAATGAAATGATGCCCAGTTCTTGAAAAATATTGCCGGCTTTCTAACATACAACCATAAAAATCAGGTCTAAAATACATGGGAGCGGGACTAAGTCTGTGGCAATGCCATGTTAGATGCCATGTTTCCTTCTATGGGAGCCCATGAGGACACAATGCATTTACTGATTTGTAACAAATGATTAAAAAAACTTTCAACATTATTAAGTGTTGTTGTTTTACACAGTTTCCTCTTCACTTGTCATGTTGTGGGCAAGGTGCTTAACCCAGGACATAAAGAACCACACGTGAAAACCAGGTAAGTAAAAAGAGTACAATATTTTATTAAATGAAGCTAAGGAAAAACTAAGGGCGCTGCTCCAGAAAAAGCAGGAACAGGGATGGACCAGAAATCTAAAAAGAAAGAATAAACAAGCGTGAATACGAGGCGGAACCAGAGAACCAAGAGAATAATAAGTTTGTTATTTGAATTGTTCTTATGGCCTTAAACCAGTTCTTAGCGGTGGTGGACTGGGTGAAGTTCAGTGGAAGAGAGGCGGCAGGTCCGATGGTTGTAGAGAGGGTGGACAGGAGAAGGTTATGTGAGTCCAGGGTGTAGGTTGGCAGGCAGGCAGGCAGGCAGAGCGATGGAGAGTGGAGGCCGGAGGATCCTGAGCGAGGGGACGAAGAAAACAACTCCAGGCATGGTTAGAGGATGTGAGGCACGATACTAGAAACTAGCATACAGGATCTCATAGAACAAGTTTGTTGGAAGATCAGGTAATGTACTGGGCTAGAAGCTACCCTGGTGAGAGTATCAACCAGCACTGGAGTTGTGTCGCACCGCTCTTTAAATCCCCTGGCCCTCTGATTAGCGGAATCAGGATCAGCTGGAGCTCGTGCCATGCCCACCTGCAACACAAACCGCTGACTGCCAGGTTACCTCACCTGTTGATAGAGGCAGACCGTGACATCACTTGTTTCTAGTGATGAAAGGGTCTGATGTGCTTGTTATTTTGCAGAAGTTTGCACTCCCCAGGGTTGGTAAGGTCCTTCTCTATCGCAAAAATTCTGCTTGCTTGCAACAATTTAGGTATCTACTGCCCCCTATCGCCAGGAAAAAAGACACACTGTCACTTTAAGTATTAGGCCCAATCTCAATACTTGCACTTGTACCCTTCAAATGTGCATTCCCGGCCAAGGGTGTGAGTGCATAGGGTGTCCCGATTCTCAAGTGCGGAAGTTGACCACGCCCCCATTGCACCCTTAATCTGCACTTCACCCAAGTCTGCAGCGATTCAGACCTCGGGCAAGGGTATTACCTGCAAGCCATTGCTTCAGGAGAAAAGACTCAAGTTCCTTTTCTGAAAATATGGATTTTCAAATGAAATTAGTTAATTTTATGACAGTTAGTTGATGCTCTAAAACCTGTAGACAAAGCAGCAATAAATGTTATGAGTTGTTCCTTTCCATTTGGTTTTGTGAGTTAATTGTTTGAATGCTTTTGTTAAGCATTTTGTTAAGCATTCAAACTATTGTTTTCCTGTTTTTCTTATTCTGCTTCCGTACACTGTTTGAACCATTTCTACTCCTTCAAATTTTTAACTATTTCAAAAATTTTATATCAAAACGTTCAGATCGTCAAGCTCTTTCCGGCTATTACTTTTGGCATTGATATCTTTAAAATGTTTCGAGTTATTAAGCTTTTTCTGAAAAAATTTTCCCATTGAAATGAATGGGATTGGTCAATTTTTAGCAAATTCCCATCACGTTTTTGACCTAAACCTCTACCGGGTTCCTTTAATCTTAGAGACTTCATTCAAAGTTTAACAAACTCACAAGACTTTCCTGTTTAACATATTAAAGAGGCTTTTTGATATATTTTACAGTTTTTCTAAAATCGCAGGTAGAATTTGAGGTACGACTTGAAAATTTCAGAAAAATTCACAAAAGTTATAATGGGGAAAGGAGCTGTGACCCTCCCTTGCTCCATTTCCGGCGTTGTCCCGAGAGAACCAAAGGTCCGATTGAAATGAGACACACACTGGCTTACAGCTAACAAACATACCTTCGTTTTCAGCTATAATTCATGACTGTACTCCAAACATTGTGGTCATACGGTTCATTTGTTTGAGACAATTCAAATTAATTTTTTTTTTTCCCACCACTCTAAACTGAAAATTCCGCACTCTAACTTTTAAACTTCACATCTTCTGTGAACAGCTCTTTACTACCCCCAGACCGTTTGGACTACCCAAACAAATTATAGCTCAAAAAGTAGGAATTTTTGTCAGCTTTTCAGAATGGGTTTCATTTTATCTGTAAGTGTTACCGTTCTTTCGCTACAAGCCTCAGAAAGAGGAGAGACCAAGATTTTCCCTCAGAAACCCATGTTAAAGGAACAGAGATTTTCTCCTCCGATCGGCTTCAGACAGCTAAAATGTTCTCGTCATAGCTTCTAGACAATTCATGGTAGGCACATAAAAATTCACACAGATCACCATCAAAGCTTTCTGCCACTCACGCTTTTTGAATTTTTCAAATAGGTGCTGTACTTTTCGAATGGTGATGAGAAGTTTGACAGGTTCAATTTCACTTCTGAAGGACAGTTTAAAGGCTTCTCTCATTAACAGGAGTACAGCTGCAGGCCTCCAACAGCCAGGGGAAAAGGCGGGAAAACAGTGCTGCTCTCTGATTGGTTGAGAGTGTTCAACCATTTTTTGTCCAAGCAGGATCCAGCACCCACACATATACACATCAAATCGACCAGCTTGGTCTCAGGAATCTTGTATTCAATTTTAAATGTGTTATCTGTTACCATGGTAACACAAGTGCATAAGTATATCTCCAAACACATTAAAATGAATGTGAAAAGCCTAATATTGAGCCTATAACATACTGCTGTTTCTTATCTTTCTGAGCTCTATACACTTAAAACTAGCAGCAAAGCTGACATTTTAACACTAGTCAGAAGGCAGGAAACGCCCCCTCCTCCTTTGCTGCTCTCTCATTGGCTGAGAGTTTTTAATCATCTTCTGCCTAAAAGGACATATGCACCCACACATATGATACATCAAGTCAACCTGCTTGGTCCCAAGAGTCTTGTATTAACTTGATATTGTGTTCTGTGTTACCATGGCAACATGCTTAGCAACAACATTTAACAACATTTTAGACACAACTGTATCAACATACTTTAATATAGAAATGTTAATCAAAGTTTAAAAGTGTCATGCGACATTGTACATTGCTCTATTAATGCAGACTCCTGTCATCTGTTACCATGGCAACACAAGGAACTACAAATCACTTTAACCAAGTCTCATAGGAATGAATATTAAAAAGCTGAAAATTGAGCCAATAACAGACCCGTTTTTGATCTTTTTGAACTGTATGTACTTAAAACGAGAAACAAGTTAAATTTGATTGACCGTCAGAAAATGGGAAAGTGCCCCGCTCCCACCCAGCCCCCTGATTGGTTGAGAGAGGTCAATCATCTTTTGGCTAAATGGAATTACACACCCACACAAGTGAGACATCAAATCGATCGGCTTGGCCTAAGGAATCCATCCATCCACATATAAATCCATACATGCTTCTATCCATCCATCCCTCCATCCATCCATCCGTCCAATAAACCATCTAACATCCATCCAACAATCCATCTGTTGTTTCATTCATCCAACCATTCATTCATCCCATATCAAGTCTGAACACATGTTAATCTATCAGTTTCAGATATCAGCAAATATTTCTAAATTCACAGTTCAGCCAATTGTAAAAATGTACCCATTAAACTATTCTCATTCAAATGCCAGCTGTTTACCATTTCAAATTTCGACTTTTTAATCTATGTTCAAAGATTAAAGTTTTCTGCTGTTTAGAATTTTTTTTTCATTCTTTGCCTATATTCTGAGCTTTATTACACTTGTTGGTGATTTTTGCTTTTAAATCTTGAAATACATTCAGCTCACTTTACAGTTTAGCTTAGTTTCAGCTTCACTTCATCTATTCAGCAGCTTCAGCAATCAGTTTCTGAATTCGGCATATGCTGCTCATTTCACAGTTCAACTAAATATAAAAATTAATCTGTTAAACTAGTCCTACTCAAACAACAAGTGTTTAGACATTTTTGCTGTCCAGATTTTTAAATAATGTTCAAATTTCAGTTTTCTGCTGTTTAGGATTGTTTTCTCCATTTTCCACGTTTTGTGCTTTATTGACATTTTTGGTGCTTTTTGCTTCTAAATCTTTCGAAATATTCAGCTCATTTTAACAGTTTAGCTTAGTTTCAGCTTCACTTGAGCTATTCAGCAGCTTCAGTAATTAGTTTCTGAATTCAGCATATGATGCTAATTTCACAGTTCAGCTAAATGTAAAAATTCAACTTTTAAACTAGTCCTACTGAAATAACAGGTGTTTAGACATTTTAGCTGTCCAGTTTTTTAAACAATGTTCACAGATTTCAGTTTTCTGCTGTTTAGGTTTAGTTTTCTTGATTCTTCACTTACTTTTTGTGCTTTATTTGCTTGTTGGTGCTTTCTGCTTTCTCATCTTTCACTACATCCAGCTCATTTGACAGTTTAGCTTAGTTTCAGCTTACTTCAGCTATTGAACAACTTCAGCAATCAATTACAAAATGTACCATTAACTGCTAATTTCACAGCTAAATGTAAAGATTAAACTGTTAAACTTGTCCAACTGAAATAACAGGTGTTGAGACATTTTAGCTGTCCAGTTTTTATACAATGTTCACATTTTTCAGTTTTTTGCTAGTTAGCATTATTTTTCTCTATTCTTCACTTACTTTTTGTGCGTTATTTGCTTGTTGGTGCTTTTTGCTTCTACATCTTCCAAGACATTCAGCTCATTTTGACAGTTTTGCTTTGTTTCAGCTTCAGTTCAGCTGTTCAGCAGCTTCAGCTTACAGTTTCAGCTATCCAGCATTCAAACAGCATTTGTGCAATAAATGCAATTTTTCTAGTTTTTGTTATATTTTTACCTGCTGTTCATCTCTGTGTCCTGTGTTGTTTTGTGCAGATCAGCTGTGGCTCCTCCCAGGTGCCCCGCCCCACTGTGGCGTTCTCCGGAGTGTCGCAGCTGATTGCAATCTTCTATTAACATGGGTCCCAGTGCTCGGTGTGGCGTTGTCTTCCATTATTTTAGAGCAAGTGTGCTTGGTGCTAGTGTTTTCGAGCAGTACTTTCTGATTAGTTTTTCCCACTTTGTGTGGAGATTTTTTTGTTATTAAAACCCTTAATCTGAGCCAAGTGTTGTCATCCCAGCATTTGGGCTACTGCCTGAACCTCACCATGACAATAAATGTAAATTTATTTCAAATAACTGTTTGGCTGTTTGTTTAAAAATTCTTAATAAAGATTTTTGAAAAAAGTATCACAGCGACCAGCATCCCAGCATGTGTTGAGATCGATGATGCAATGCTCCCTGTCTCAATTCTGCACACTTGTGTACTACGCACTCGAAGTCTTACAGTGTACTTTCTCCAAGTGCACTTTAGGCCTCAGTGTCATTTTGACCATTTACACACTACTTTATTGGTTGCTTTTGCAAAACTCGCAATCATCCAAAGGATTGGATAATGGGTAAAAGTGTTGCCAAAATGACCAGTGTCAGTGGGCTCACTTGAGATTCTGCAAAAATAAAGAGCACTTTCTGACATGTAAAAAAACAAAAGAAAAAAAAGACTAACATACTGATATAAAGTTGGCTGTTTTGCACATAGCAGCTTCTAAAAATAAAACACTCCTCATGATGATGTATTTACAGCACATGCAAGGTTTGCAATTGGGCCAGGGGAGGCTAACACTAGCACCAGCAGTGTAATTGGAAAGGTTATATTTTAATTTGTTTGCTTTGATAGATGGTGAGTGCCTCTTGTAATTTACAGCACTTTCTGAGGAGAAAAATAACTGGGGTGGCGATGATCTTACCATGCTGTTTGTTAACATGCACTTCATCACTACAGAGTTACACATCGTGAATAATAACCATTGAATCCCAAACAATGTGCAGGTTTTCCCACTGCCTTTACAGCAAAGCATCACATTTAATGTGGCTCACTGTAAGTTTAGCAGGATGACTTCATTTTTATAAAATTAGATATTTAGTTTGGCATCTACAAAGTACTAACAAGGGAAAAACTATCAACGCAAGCACATGCTTACACACACACATGCACGCACGCGCGCACACACACACACACACACACACAACTCTATTTAGACATAAAACCAACACTGTAAGAGAAACGTGTCTCATTGAGCTTGAGGAAAAATGAATGGGAACTGCAAAAATAATTTAAAAAAGAAAAAACGTTACTTTTTATGTTTTTTTTTAAACAAAGTCCATTTTAAGTTCATTAAAATTTGTTATTCAGATTAACCTTCATCGTAACCCTGGGTAAATAATTTCTAAAAGTGTTGAAACTATAAGTATAAATCTGTTAGAGCACCCGATTTCGATATAATGTATGCACAGGCTTTTTTTTGTATTTATACTTATTAAACGAGTGTATAAAAATCATAAAATCCTACTGTGTCTAAGGTGCATACAATAAAATTGTGTTGTTTCCTGTCCAATTGAAATCAAATATGGGGTGGCAAGAAAAAAATTGTGCTGAATCATCTTGGAAAAAAATAAAATGTGCATTGCTTAGAAATAAAACTGCTCACTCTTTTCTCTGTGACTTTTCAAAAATAAAGTTTAATATATTTCCTGTTTTAGAATAGAATAGAATAGAATAGAATATAATGTTAATGATCCCAGAGTGGGTAAAATCACTTACTACAGCAGCACCAACACTTAGAGAAAAGGAAGAAGAAAAATATTAACAACATTACAGGTAAAAACACAAAGGCAATAAGCTATTACTGTAACCTTCAAGCACTAAAAACAATGAATAAAAGGTACACTTGGGTTTCCAGAACTATGCAGCATTTGGGGCACAGACATACTAATGTTAATCTGGTATTGCACACAAGTATTGAACACATACTTGCATGGATGTTATTGTGTACCAGGATAATGCCAGTACCAGTTAAACTGAGGAGTTATACGCTCTCACTGCAGAGGGGATGAATGACCTATATGGTAGTGTTTTGTTTTGCGTCCTGGATGTCTCAGTCTGACACTAAAGGAGAGTGCCTGACTGGCTTTTTTCTCATATATATTGAGCGCCATGACAGCTACTCTCGTGGTCTACCTGTGTTTGTTTTTGTTTTACATGTCTATGTGTTTAACTTTGGTCAGGCTGTGCTGCAGAGACACATTTCTATGCTTCAGGATGCTGGGCATTGACAACAAAGTTGATTCTGAATCTGGTAATGTGTTTATTCTGACTATATTATAGACACAAATTTCAGCTATCAACGCAAAGAAAGTTTAGTGTTCTGCAAACTTGCACTGCACTATATAGAAATCTTGATAGGCAGTGACTTGTGATCTCCAGTATTAGAATGTAATCTAATCTAAGTCTAATTGATTACAAACACAAGACATAAAATGCATCTTTGGTTCATATGTTGGTGTCTGATCAAACAAAAGACACATTTGACTCGATCTCTAATCATTTCTTTCACAATACCTGTATGATTTAGGATTTGTATGTTGATATCTGTGTAAAATCGTGATGTGGTGGTTGGGAATGATTTAAACTGCACATTTTATGTGTGATTGCTCTTTTGCAACTTTTACCCAATCTGTAGGCAAAAGTGAAACTGTTAGAATTCAGAGACTGCAAGAAAATCATTCTTTTTTTATTTTTATTTTCCTTAGATAGATCTCCTTGGCACTACAATTTACATTTATACAATATGAGGAATTATCCATTTTTTCAGGTTATCTGAGGTTTGTCAGAAAAGAAAGAAAGAAAATGAAGACATTCTTCTCTCCAGCGACTCTCTCCAGGTCCTCCTGGGGGATCCTGGAGCAGTCCTGGGTCAGTAGGGATATAGACTCCCTCCAGCAGGTTTGAGGTCTGCCTTCGGGTCTCTTCACTGTGGGATGTGCTTGTTAAAATCTCCAAAGGGATGTGCCCAAGAGGCATTCAATTACCTCAGCCAACTCATTTCAGTGTAAAATAGCAGCAGCTCTACACTGAGCTCCTGACGAATGATGTAGCTCAACTTATCTTAACAGCCTGGGCCCAGTCACTCTTCATAGGTTTCATTCATTGTGGTAGTCCTTCAGATTTTCCCATATTTGTGGATCGGAATGAAAACCAGCAGGCAACTTTGTCGTGAGGACACAAGTGTAGGGTGTGTCCGAATCCACGGGAAGTATGCTTGTAAGAGTGCGATGACATCACAGCGCAGCGACGAGTACTGTCCGAATTCCAAGAATACTCATTCTCACGTCCTCAAACGCGTCCTCGCTCCGCCCACATTTCGAGGATGGGTCTGTTGTATCCTCACAGAACAAGGCTATCCCAGCATGCTTTGCACACCGGCTGTGGATTTTCAGCAGGAAGACAAAATGGGGAGAGCTGCGAAGTTTTAAGTTTGTTAAAAACTAGCCGTAGAAACCTAAAAAGCTTAAAGCGGTTCAGTTTATAGACATTTTTCGTTTGTATATTTGTTTTTTAAATTACATTTTAGGCAGAAATCAACCAGAACGAGTTTGTATCGTGGGTCCCAGTTATTCCCGTGTGTGTGTGTGTGGGTGGGTGGGTGTGTGTAGCGAATTAAACTAGTCATTTGTTTTAAGGACAACGTAGCAAAGAAGCGTTTTTATTAAGTTTAGAGGTGAAGAGTGAAGCTGTTTACACATGACCACAGAAGTTCTTCTGTGAAAAGTAGTTTTACATTCAGAGATTTACACAGCTGACCCATTTTAATTAAGTAAAACGTTTGTGTGAAGAATATAATTTTTATCTTCTCATGTGGATAAATGTAAAAATGTGTTTATTGACTTTTTGTCACCTGCGGTCTCTGATTTTCTCTGTAGGACTGCAGGTGTCCAGGGTCAGGAGAGGATTTACCTGTTGTCATCCTGGGAGAGAGGCCTTCTACTGTCATCATGTTAATGTTACTTACGTAGCTGTTTGATATTTGAACATGTTTATTAAAACAAATACTAACTGATAACTCTTTCTGGTCATTGATTTTATCACCAATTTTATTAGATGTTTTTTGAACATGTTACATGAACAGAAAATGAAAAGATGGTAAGGAAACAAGATTATTTATAATACCTTACACTTATTTACAGATCAAAACCAGTATGGACCAGTTATGTACGGCTAAAGCAGGATTAACCTGAGTGACTCTTCCTGGATCCTGCTCACCTGAGTGAGCAGGAAGTCTTTAACAGTGCAGCTGGTTCTGCTGCAGGAGGATCCAGACGTGGATGGAGGGCTGGAGCAGACCTGTGGCTGGACGTTTCCGGCCAGAGGAACATCATACAGGACGGTCTGCAGAGAGAGCTTTGGGACGCTTCCTCTCACTGTCCACTCCATCGTCCATCTACAGGGCCTGCTGGGCTGGCTCAGACAACGGCTGTTACATCTCTGTGAATGACTTGCCTGTTAACAATAGTTGTGGTTTGCTGGTACCTCCTCCAGGACAGAGCACCACTGACCTCCTCCACACACATCTTCCTCAGACTCATCCTCCAGACCCACAACTTCACCAGCACAGAGGCAGATGTGCAGCACAGTGCATGCTGACCTGTAATAGATTAAATAAGTTTATTTTAATAGAAAAATGTAAAACAAAACATATAACCTGCAGAACACTGGTTCTGTTCAGTTTAAAGAAAAGCAGCAGGGAAAACTACAGAGAATTTACATTTTTAAGACAGATCTAATCTATATTAGGCTTAAGTTGAATAAACAAATGCACATTGAAAACACTTCAATGCTATTTTATTGAAAAGCCTGTTTTTTAAAACGTTTTACCCCATTTGATGCAAAATAAGTTCTAAGGTCCAATTTACATTAGAAAACATCCTGCTGCATTCAACATTTATAATGCATTTGGTTTATATTAATTACCTACATGTCAATACTCTGTAGAAATGTGTTGTGTACATTTAACAAGTTCATTCTGTAGCTTAAAACACACATGAAACCATCTAAAGTTAACATGTAAGTCCTGAAAGCTTCTAGAATAAACAAAGTTACTTTACCTGAAAACGGTTGTGAACAAACGCTGCAGATGGACTTGAAGCTGCTGTAGCTCCTTAATATTCCTACTCAATTTTCGCTAGCTTTAGCATTTTTCCTTTGCGTGTAGCTGCCGCCACGGCTGTGACGGGACCTACGGGCCATCGTAGAGGTGAAGGCTAGACTGTCCGAATTCAGAGCCGCTGGGTTCCGGTTTTAGCGGTCTTCAAGGACCCGGCCTTGCTAGACCGGCGAGGACCCGTACTCATAAGCATCCTTCCTGTGGATTCGGACACACCCTAGGTTTCATCCATCCATCCATTTTTCTTCCACTTATCCTCTATTGGTTTTAATATTGTTTGTAGATGTTTTTGACAGTTGTTTCCATGGTTTATTTAGTATGATAAAAACATCCCACAGGTTTAAAAAGACTTTATTGGCAATACAATAACAGTGCACAAAAATAACTGGTTACTCTTAAAAAATGTTTAGGGGTATACAAGATTTTAACAACGTTTTAAAAGAAAATTTTAAAGATAAAACTTATGCTGGAAATAATTCTTTATTGTGAACTTAGATACTTTTCCACAAACTTGACTGATCACTTTTTCAGACGTGCATAGGTTTCTAGCTTCTCGAACAATGAGAATCAAACCAAACTTTCCAAAAACTGAACATAAATAAAACTTTAAGAAAAATATTATCTTTATCTTTTTTCTTTCTTTTTAAATTTCTTTACTTATTCTGTTCTTCCATGCTGTACCTTCAAACAAGTGAAAACAAAATATTTCACACACTAAGTGTTAAAGCTGGACACTTTATGTGTCAACATTTTTCCTCAGAGGTTTAGTCACAGGTAACAACTGGATTCCTCAGCTTATTTAATGGCCATGTTCTTTTTCAAGAAAATAAGCATGTACACATTTTCTGACAGTAACTGAGACCTTTGGGCACTAACTATGTCCCCTGTGGTTGAAAAGACATGCTCACTTGGGACGGAAGTAGCTGGGATGGAAAGATATGCTTTGGCAAGTGACGACAGCAAAGGATATTGAATGCAGTTGTCATTCCACCACTTCAGAGGGCAGCTACTTAGTGGAATAGATGCCTCTCCTCTGCAATGCGTAAGTTCCTTCTTGATCTGCTCTGGTCCATTGTTCTGGTCTGGTTCAGGAGAGGAAGAATCCCCCAGCAGATCCTCAAGAGCAGTCTTCTTGGATGCTGGCTCTGTCACTTCCAGCCGTTCAGGAGCCTGCTTTTCTTTTTGTGGGGGACGCAGAGGTCCACCAGCTGCCTCTCCTTCCCTCTTCTCATCATTTGTGGCCTTTAAGCAGCAGAAACATTGACACACACAGTTAATATACACATGTATTCTCAGGTGATATACTAAAATGGTTAGAAAGAAAATAACACTGAAAATGTAAAAGGAATGTCATGTCATTCATACCTGATTTTGGTGCAGCTGTTTCACCTTGTCATGTATCCTGATGACGACAAGATCACGCGGGCTGTAGTCCAGAAGTGGCAGAGTTCAAAACCTTGGATCCAGAGCTGTGCACTGCAATAAAAAGTCATACACATCCCCACTGTATCTGCCACTAATGTTACTGAGGATTGCACGTTTAGTGTCAACCACAGTGGTGGAGCCCTCGTCCTGTGGTGTCATGCTCTGTTCAATCATATTCTTCAGAGGCATAATGAGAGACACAGTTAGGCTCTTCTCCACACTTAAGACTGCAGTGGCTGTCTTTAAAGGATTCAGTAGCTTCACAAGGTCTTCAGCATCTCTGACATTGGAACTGTCCAGTGTATGAAAACTTCGGGCATTTTGCCTCATTTCAGGGCTGCTGAGAGCTGCTGTTATTGCGGCTTGCTGCTCCAGGTAACAATTCAGCATATCCAGGATGCTATTCCATCTTGTAACCACATCCATGATTAACATGTGTGGTGACAATTGTAGCAGCTTCTGCTTGGACTTTAACACTGCGGTTGCTGTTGAGCTCCGATGGAAAAAAGCAGTCACACGTCTCACTCACCCGAGTAAACGTGAAACACGAGTTACCCCGAGGCCAGCTTGAGTAGCTAAGTTTAAGTGTGTTCAAAACACTTTATACGCAGCACCAATCCTGCTTCACATGCAGCTACTTCCATAGTATGTGCATTATCAGTCACGATAGCAACACCATGGTTTGGTCTTTTAAGCTCCCAGTCAGAGACAACTTCAAGTAAAACTTCAGCAATCTTTACCCCTGTGTGGAATTCAAAGTTTGGTAGAGTCTGCAGTACTGCATTTATCATTTCCCAGTTGCTGTCGATGGTGTGCGCCGTGACTGTGATGTAGCTTAACGTACCACTGGATGTCCAGCCATCAGTTGTTATAGCAACACTCTTTACCTCCTTCAGGGTCTGAACTACTTTGGACTTGCACTCCTCGTAGAGATTAGGAATTAATGTGCGTGAAAAATGCACACGTGATGGAATGTTGTACTTTGGTTCCAATGTATTAACAAGTTTCTTAAATCCCGGACTTTCCATGAAAGAAAATGGCCTCATATCAGTTGCAATAAAAATGCCAATGCCTCTTGTTATTGCTGCAGCTCTAGCACACGAAGGTGGGAGCTGAGGAGCAAAAGCATTATTTAGCGTTGTCTGTCCCTTGGGTAATGTCTTCATGGGTGCAGCTGCGGCGCTGTGATGGTTCTGAAGGTGTCGTTGCATAGTGCTAGCGTTAGTACTATGAGTGTAGCACTAGGTGTAAGGTAACATGTTCTTGCAGTGCTTACATATTGTTCGTGTCTTGCCATTCACTCCGTCGGTAGTCCTTGGAAATCCAAAATGCTGCCAAACAAATTATTTAAAAGTACTCGGAGCATCTTCAATACTAACTTCGCCTGCCGAAGCCATGCTAACCGCAACTGACTAGCACTCGAAAGATAGAAGTTGCCTCAACGAGAAATATAGAGGATTTGTAATATCGTGAGATCTCGTTGTATGAGATCTTGTTAAATCCCTATTAGTTACCATGGTTTATTCATGCTTAATCAGTAAGTAGCAGTAAGTCTACTCCATTGTCAGAGCAGCAAACCCAATCATGAATGGTGTCAGGATGTGTTTATGTTGGCACTGCATGGGACAGATGGATGTGTCTCCTTTTCCACAGTCAATGTTCCTGAGACAGGATTTGTCTGAGAAATGTTCTGTTCTCCAGCCCTCAGTAGTGAAATCTCCCGATCAATTGTAAATCACACACACACACACACACACACACACACACACACACACACACACACACACACACACACACACACACACACACACACACACACACACACACACACACACACACACACACACACATGCACACATATATAATAATAATAATAATAATAATAATAATAATAATAATAATAATAATAATAATAATAATGCACTGAACTTATATAGAGCCTTTTAGGACACTCATAGACACTTTCATGCACTCTCACATTCCCACACTGCCAGTGATGGTAAGCCACTATGTAGCCACAGCCGCCCTGGGGCGGCTGTTTTTTGTCGTCCAGTGTTTTTTCTAGATTAGGCTTGGATTTTGTGCCTTTGGATTTTTGCTCATCCTCCTTTAATAAAAGGAACTTATTTTCTTAAACCACTCCTGCCTCAAGTCGTTCTGGGTGTTGTGCATCTTGGGTCCAACCCTCCTGCTCACAACGTGACAACCACTGTTGATTAGCCAGTTTGAGAGCTACCGCCTTTTGGCTGAGCTCCTTTTGTTCCCCTAACAGTCCAAAGAAAAATCTTTATTACAGCAGAAAAAATAAATCCATCTCTACCTCCACCCTAACATCACTCATTAACACAATTCTAAAATACTTCAGTTGTTTGATTCAAGGTAGAGACTCGCCTCCAACTCAGGGAAATGTTCCACCAATTTTTGAGTTATAAATGGAATATTCATAATAAAATATTTCAGTGTTGCATTAATAATGTGTTGCTGTCTTACTTTTCCAAAGCACACCTGTTCAGACAAATAATGACCTGGAAACACTAAATAATTCAACAGTAAGGGTTCCTAAAACACAATAACTCATCCAAAACTACAAGTAGAAATTATTCCTTGTATGGCACACATTGGTGATATTTACTACACGTTTGTATTGCGTTCAAGAATCATAAACAAGTTGTTAAGTATTTGACAAAGATGATGATTCCTCTACGTGTTCTTGCATGCCCATGTGTATTGTACCATGTGCATCAAGAAATCCATTGTGCTTTTGTTGTTTCTGCCAAGGATAAAAAACTACAAACATGAAACATGTCAAGCAATTCCACCGTTTTCTGAATCTAACAATAACTTTATGCTTTGACATCATGGAGAAGTTTCTGTATTCTGCATCTGCAGTGACAGTGATTTCCCCTGACAATCGACCATGTTTATCAAAGTCACTATGACTGTGTGCACTGGAATTTCATTCAAAAGTGAAAGGAAGAATCAGGGAGAAATGTTTTGCTCATTTATGTCTGTTATTTAAATGCATTGTTTGAACTGCAGGTGTTCCTATGCGTCAACGCGATGTGCAACATGCCTTATCATTCAGCGTTTGGATGGAATCTTAAAAAAAATATGATAGATCTGACAGCTGCAAAACCTATAGACATAAAACATGGGGTTCTTCCAAAATGTTGAAGATGAGGGGAGCTTATCTTTGAGTTCATTGGTCAAATATAAAACCGTGTGTTTTCACGATACCTTTAAGAGACCAAATTCATGTAATTTGTATGACTGGGCCCTTCCATTGGACGTGTAAGCCTCACATAACATATGTGAAGCATTGTATGCCACAATAAGCCAACATTAGAGCAAATGAAAGTGTATCAGCCGGCTGAGAAAAACTGTGTTGGGTCCACCACTAGGGGGCAGCCTAGGATAGGAAAAAAGTAAGTGAGTGAGAGAGGCGAAATACCTAAAGAAGTTAATATGGATGCCTGCTATTGCTACATGAGACGCAGGTTTGAACTGGGGCAGAAATAGCTCAGGAGATAGACCGGATTGTCCAGTAATCAGAAGGTTGCACGTACGATCATGGCTCCCAACAGAGAATTCTGCTGTAGTGTCCTTGGGCAAGACACTTAACCCTCCCTGCCTGCTGGTGGTGGTTGGAGCCTGTGCTTGGCAGTCTCACCTCTGTCAGTGTGCCGCAGGACAGCTGTGGCTACATTGTAGCTCATCACCACTAGTGTGTGAATGTGTGTGTGAATGAATGAATGAAACACTGTAGTGTAAAGCGCTTTGGAGTCCTCGGACGCTGTCATACAAGTGCGGATCATTTGTCATTCATCATAAAGCTTGGAAATGGAATTCTTGCCTACCCGTGCCAACTATAACAGATAGTGTAAATTATCAGAGCAGTGTGGCACTTACAGTCTACTCTTTACGTGCTATGCTACTGCCACAATCAGATGTGGTTTTGCGATCCTCCAGTCTTTTTTTGACCTCTTGGGACAGGCTGTTTGGAGCACTTGTGCTGCTGTATTGAGTCTGAAACTCTCCCGGTGGAAAGGGAGTGCTCAGGTAAAACACATCTATTATGTGCTGACTACGCATCAAGTAGAAAGGCGGAGATAGCCTGGATATTTTGTGACTAGAACTCATGAGGGAGCAGTTGGCAGATTTTCCATAGATGTTTGCTGTAACCACCTCTTATTAAAATCAAGTATATAGGTCTGTTCTTTGTCTCCCTCCCATCATTTCTACTCCTCCTGTGTTCCTCCCTTCTCCTCTCTTCACCCCCACCTCAACGACTGGCGGACTGGGAAAAAAGGACATAAATTCGCCATGCCCGCTCCAGGCAAGGTCTCAATCAGAAGCTCATTTCTCATCTTTTTATCTAAAGTCAGCAGTATACTGGTATAATTACACCCAGTTTCAATGAATACATCTCACGAAACACTGTGTCCACTGCATTGTTGAATTATTTTACACAATAAGTAGTTAAAAAAGAGAAAAATGACTCCCTTCATCTGCGGTGAGTGGAGGCACTAACAGAGGAAGAGACGGAGAAGGAAAACTGCCTCCGCTGCATTAAACATGAAATTGTGTCATTATGTGGAACTGTAATAAATAATGAAGGTGGCATACATCCTCATGTAAAATACGGTTTTATACTGAACCACCACCAATTTCATGCCTTTTCACACCTGTCTACAAAAAGCTTTTTTAGTTAGTTTTTTTTAACCTAAGGAGAGCTGGAATTTAAAATGCAAGAGTCTAATAATTTATTGAATCTGATGTTAAAGAAGGTGTCATTAGAATGAAAACTTTAATTTATGCGTGAGTTTTTCCTTCTGGGGTTGATGACTTTGCACACACCCTTTTGTCCTAGTTTAATTAGTAATTAGGCAGCCACTGAAATATTAATTTAGTATTTTTCATTTAGGTAGTGGCCATCCCAGCTTTGGGTTATGGAGTTTTGTCAGGAAAAGAAAATAAACAGAAGAAGTGCTGTATTGACCAACACAGTTGTAATATATGTTTGATTTAATCAGCCATAGCTTTATTCACCAGAGTGAGCGTTCCTGGGTGTGAAGGTGTAACTTTATAGTGATTAATGTTCTGCATCTCCTCTCTGTGAGAGGGAGATAATACAGGAGGCAGTGGCCTTTGTGTTTGTGGTTTGTGTTCTTGCCTGCACCTATCAAGCAATTTTAAAAGGCCTAAATAATTACATTTGCAAGGTTGTGTTCATGGGCAGCCTGCAGTGAGAAAGTCCTACAAAATGGAAAAATAATTGAATACTGATGAGTAAACGCAAAGAGAGTTTTTTTTCCTCTCATTTTATTTATCTACTGTCTTCACTAAGTAGTCAGTTTGGCAATTTTTCCTGCAGTTTATGAGCATATTATGAGCTGCAAAGCTGCATGTAGGCATGTAATTGTTTTAACATTTCTACTTAATGTTCTTACAGGCTCTTTACACATCATTAACTAAGTTGTTCTTGTTAATTACCAACACTTGTGCTTGTATACTAATATAGTAAAATAAATGCAAGGGACTTACTGTAATAGTATTTTATTTTCTTGTGTTGAAGGTGTTTACACAGCACACACAGGTGATGACAATTATGGCAGAAAGTCCCTCCTTAGCTGGACTAATACATATTTTTAGGTATGTGTTTGTGTTTTTAAGATTCCTGCCTCACATCTGGAGTGGTAATTTGAAGTGTGACTTGTTTACATTGTCAGAAATATTGCATGTACCGCTGATTCAATTTGGAGGCTGCACAGGCATTGTGGGATTTAGTGGCACGCAACATCATCTTCAGTGCTGCAAGTGCCACTTTTGTACTGCTAGCCAATTTAAATTCACATTTTTTGTCAGGTTTACTGGTTACTTCATGCAAATTGGAAAATTTTATACGAGCTGAACTGTGTTGTAAAAGTTGCATCATTTAACCATGCAAGCAATGAAAAACAACAAGGAGTCACTGGGCATGAACGGTTTAAAAAGACAGAATTCTTGGCCTTAAAGTGACAATGTGTAGTTTTTTACCATTAATCTCTGGAAATATCCATCGAGATGTTGTTGAAAATGAGTAAAATTATGTCCAGTCAAATTGACGGCTTTGAAACATCTAAACATGAAAATCGGGTCTAAAATACATAGGGCGTGGGTCTTTGTCTCTGGGAGACGCCATATAAGACATCATGTTTGCTTCTATGTGAGCTGGCTTAGGATCCTGTGCCTGTCGATTGTGTCACACTAGATGATTGGCTGGACGGAGGTTACATTACCACAGTCGTAAAAGTTATGTTAATACAGAAGATTTGATTGGTCCAGACAGATGTGCAATTGCGGTCCTTGCGGTTGTTGCCTTTGAGTAAAACAAACAACAAACAAAAACATTTTGGGGAAATATGTTTATATTGCCAAAGGAAGTGTAAAATAACAATGACAATTAACAAACAGAGACCCTGAGCTGCTCTGATTTAGATGAAATGGGGCAAACTTTAAAAAAAACTTTACTAAACAAATAACAAGTACACAACATTTTGAATGAATGAATAGATTCATTTACAGAAGAACTAACAAAATAGAATTCCACATGTATACAAATGGAAAGGGCTGCTAATATGAAAATACATTTAAAAATGTTCACAAATAAGAACTGTTGTGCTTTTTGGCACAGTCTGATGATGGTTTTATGTAGTAAAAAAACATTTAGGTGGTAAAAAACATAAATGTAATAACAATCCTGCTAAATGCTTTCCAAAACTGATGTGAAAGAACAGGATAGAAAAAGAGAAGCAATATATTTTGGTTGAGTACTATTGCCGTAGTTTGACGTCATTGACAGGCGCAGGACCCCGAGCAAATCCAGAAACTACAGCTCCAGAAAACTGCAATCAACAGTCACAAGATATGGTGTAAAACTACCCTGAAATGTGTGTACTGCCCCCTAGCACCAGGAAACTACACATTATAAATTTACTAATTCTATTTTGATTCTTTTTTAAAACACAGAAAAGGTTACTCTTTACCTTGCTGACAGTTTCGTTTGCAGCTGCAAACATCCTCAGCGCTGACGCTGATGGTGGCGCCACTTCCTACTCCGTTTATCCGCGGGCAGCAGAGGACGTTGTCGCCCTCTGCTGCCCACTCTCCCCTCTCCAATGGGATTGCATCATCGGTTTCTGTCAATGGTTAAAATGATTGTTTTTGTCACTGCCTTACAATGGTTCTGGCATTTCAATACAATTTACAAAACATTTGTTGATCTGACCAAAGGAGATAAAAAGAAAAATTTGGATGAGTCCCTCCCCCGAGAATCTGGATACCCTCTTAAAGGTTTCCCTCTGCCTTTCTTTCTGATGCTAGCCAATCCAAGCTGTTGCCTCTGTCTGTGACATCTGTGCAGTTTTGGGTTTTTACACAAATAACTTTCAGTGTGACCTTCCTATAATTAAAGTAACCTACCTGTGACACTTGGGCTAAATGCATTACTAGTTAAATGCGACCAGCTCGTTTTCACAGAGACAGCAACCTTTCCTGGAGTGAAACTGAGTGCTTTAGCTGAAGGCTTAACACCTGTGATAATTACAGTACACTAACTTCTAAAGACATGTTATTTTGTGGGAGGCATGGTGGAGTGATGGTTAGCACCGTTGCCTTTCAGTTTACCAATTCCTGTCTCGCTGTGCAGACTTTTCTGTGTGAGATTTGGTTTGCATCCTCTCTGCATACTTTGATCACAATAGAAGTTAGATTTTGGGTGATCCAAACCAGCCATGGATATTTTACAGCCACACCCAGGCCACATCATGTCCTTTTCAAGTGTATGTGACACTGACTGACAATCAGAAATTATATATGAGCGATTATTCGCACAAATCCCTAACCCACGCTTCTAATTTTAAACCATGCTGTTGAAGTGATTTTAAATTAATTTTTTTTTCTAAAATTTTCTCAAGTTGGTTTCTGTTCTATTATTAGCAGCATCACACATCTCTGTTAATCAAGGTTTAACAAAATATATTATTATTTTTACTTTAAAATAATTAAATTTCGAGTTTGGAGTTCTCCCATTGTGCGATGCAATGACATTTTCTATTCTGGAAGTTAGTTTTAGTGGTGCACACCCATTTTCACACTCAGTGGCTCTATTCTGATGTAATTTTAGCTGATTTTGCCTTTTCAGATTGTTGTAACCTCTTGCTTGCTCTGTGTGAAGTTTGCAAAACTGAATGAGTTGAAAGCAGGCAATCATTTCTACAGACATTTATAAAATACCACAATCCCAAGTCAAAGTCAAAGTCATTTTATTGTCATTTCTACCACATGTGCAAGACATACAGAGAAACAAAATTGAGTTTCAGTACACACAATTCAGAGATCAGACATACATGGGTGTCACACCCTGTCCTGTCTTCTCCTAGGTTGTAGTCTGTGTCTCCGTTAATTGCTCCCACCTGCCTCTTGTTTCCCAATCACCATAGCTCCTGTTCCTCATGTATTTAAACCCCTGCTGTTCTGTGTTCCTTGTGGTGTCATTGTTCCAGTGTCAGCGTGCGTCTTTACTTAATAAACCTGTGGAATTCATCCTACCTGTCTGCCTGCTTCCTCCCCGGTCTGGATCCTCGCCTTTGCTTCGCTTCACTCCGCGCACATCGTGACAGAATGACACCACCCGAACCCAGTGATGGATCCAGACGGGAGATTCTGCCTTGGGAGAATCTGCTCCAGTGGCTTACCCCGACCCACCAGCCGGCTTCTCCCTCTCCAGCCCCAGCTCCGCCTCGCCGCCGCCGGCATCGCCGACCTTCGGCCGCAGCGTTCCTCCCTGTCATCCCGGAACCGGAGTCATGTTTGGACCGGGAGCCGCTGCCAGATCGCTCCAGCTATGAGGGCACTAGGCTGGCGATCTGTTCCCCCGGAGTCGGTCCACGGCGTGGGGAGAGACGCCGGAAGCCACCACAGCCCAGCGCTTCTGGACGGAGTTACGAGCCCGCCGCTGGCCGTGCCCGGCGCGGCAGTTCGAACACGCCCCCGGCCAGACCACCAGTCCCGTCTCCTGCCGAACCGGAGCCCCCGTCGGTTGCAGAGGAAGGAGCAGCAATCGCGGCCCAGCTGATGGAGCAACGGGCGGAGCTTGGCCGGTTCCGCGAGCTCCTCAGCCGCAAGGAGTCTCACCTGGACGCCCTATCCTCCTCGTCCCGGGGCCAGAGGAGCGAGCGCGGGGTTTCCCCAGCGGAGCTCGCCGGTCAGCGGGCTGAGCTGGCCCAGCTCCGTCGGACGCTCAGCCTCAAGGAGCTAGAACTGGACGAGCTGACCTCCCGCCTCTCCTCATCGCTCCAAGCTTTCTTAGCAGCGGCCCTGCTGCCGACCTGGAAGCAGACGGTACCGGATCCGGTCCAAAACTCGGCGGTCCAGAAGTCGAGGGACCAGAGGCTGACGCCTCCGGGCCAGAAGCAGACGGTACCGGCCCAGAAGCCAACGGAGCGGGCCCAGAGGCAGAGGGTACCGACCCGGAAGCAGACGGTTCCGGTTCCGGTCCAGAGGTCGACGGTCCGAAAACCGAAGGACCAGAAGTCGACGCCCCCGGACCCGAAGCCGACGCCCCCAGACCTGAAGTCGATGGAAGTCGACACCCGTCCCTGTTCTGAAGTCGACGCCTGTTCCTGTTCTGAAGTCGACGCCCGTTCCTGTTCTGAAGTCGACGCCCGTTCCTGTTCTGAAGTCGACGCCCGTTCCTGTTCTGAAGTCGACACCCATTCCTGTTCTGAAGTCGACGCCCCTTCCTGTTCTGAAGTCGACGCCCCTTCCTGTTCTGAAGTCGACGCCCCTTCCTGTTCTGAAGTCGACGCCCCTTCCTGTTCTGAAGTCGACGCCCCTGATGACGACGTGTCCGAAGTCGTCGCCCCTGATGACGACGTGTCCGAAGTCGTCGCCCCTGATGACGACGTGTCCGAAGTCGTCGCCCCTGATGACGTCCCGTCTGATGACGTTGCCCCTGATGACGTCCCGTCTGATGACGTCGCCTCTGTTGACGTCCCGTCTGATGACGTCGCCTCTGTTGACGTCCCGTCTGATGACGTCGCCTCTGTTGACGTCCCGTCTGATGACGTCACCTCTGTTGACGTCCCGTCTGATGACGTCGCCTCCTCCTCTGATGACGTCCCGTCTGATGACGTCGCCTCCTCCTCTGATGACGTCCCGTCTGATAACGTCGCCTCCTCCTCTGATGACGTCCCGTCTGATGACGTCGCCTCCTCCTCTGATGACGTCCCGTCTGATGACGTCGCCTCCTCCTCTGATGACGTCCCATCTGATGACGTCGCCTCCTCCTCTGATGACGTCCTGTCTGATGACGTCGCCTCCTCCTCTGATGACGTCGCCGCCTCCTTTGATGACGTCGCCGTCACCTTTGATGACGTCCCGTCCGATGTCGCCGCCTCCTCTGATGACATTCCCGTCACCTTTGATGACGTCCCGTCCGATGTCGCCGCCTCCTCTGATGACGTCCCCGAAGCCGGCTCCTCTGACGTCGTCGCCGCCTCTGATGACGTCCCCAAAGTCGGCTCGTCTAACGTCGTCGCCGCCGCCTCTGATGACGTCCCCGAAGTCGGCTCGTCTGACGTTGTCGCCGCCTCCTCTGATGACGTCCCCGAAGTCGGCTCGTCTGACGTCGTAGCCGCCTCCTCTGATGACGTCCCCGAAGTCGGCTCGTCTGACGGCGTCGCCGCTGCCTCGTCCTCTGAAGTCGGCTCGTCTGACGGCGTCGCCGCTGCCTCGTCCTCTGAAGTCGGCTCGTCTGACGGCGTCGCCGCTGCCTCGTCCTCTGAAGTCGGCTCGTCCGACGGCGTCGCCGCTGCCTCGTCCTCTGAAGTCGGCTCGTCCGACGGCGTCGCCGCTGCCTCGTCCTCTGAAGTCGGCTCGTCCGATGGCGTCGCCGCTGCCCCGTCCTCTGAAGTCGGCTCGTCCGATGACGTCGCCGCTGCCTCGTCCTCTGAAGTCGGCTCGTCCGATGACGTCGCCGCTGCCTCGTCCTCTGAAGTCGGCTCGTCCGATGACGTCGCCGCTGCCTCGTCCTCTGAAGTCGGCTCGTCCGATGACGTCGCCGCCTCGTCTGGGGATGCTCTTTGCACTCAAGAGGCCGACGCTCCGTCCAGCCCGGCGTCTCCACTGTCTCCAGTTCCGATGGTGGTTTTGAGGGCAACGCCGGCCCAGCCTGCAGTGACTTTGTCGCCGGCCCAGCCTGCAGTGACTTTGTCGCCGGCCCAGCCTGCTATGACTTTGTCGCCGGCCCGGCCTGCAGTGACATTGTCGCCGGCCCGGCCTGCAGTGACTTTGTCGCCGGCCCGGCCTGCAGAGCTCCTCCTCTGCCGCAGGCGCCGGCCTCCAAGGGCTCGTCGCCTCCTCTGCCGCAGGCGCCGGCCTCCAAGGGCCCGTC
Organism: Nothobranchius furzeri; assembly: GCF_043380555.1. Classification (NCBI taxonomy): domain Eukaryota; kingdom Metazoa; phylum Chordata; class Actinopteri; order Cyprinodontiformes; family Nothobranchiidae; genus Nothobranchius; species Nothobranchius furzeri. Next base: position 42,361,138 of record NC_091746.1, on the reverse strand, counting down.
GCCTCCTCTGCCGCAGGCGCCGGCCTCCAGAGGTCCGTCGCCTCCTCATCTGCCGCAGGCGCCGGCCTCCAAGGGCCCGTCGCCTCCTCATCTGCCGCAGGCGCCGGCCTCCAAGGGCCCGTCGCCTCCTCATCTGCCGCAGGCGCCGGCCTCCAAGGGCCCGTCGCCTCCTCATCTGCCGCAGGCGCCGGCCTCCAAGGGCCCGTCGCCTCCTCATCTGCCGCAGGCGCCGGCCTCCAGGGGCCCGTCGCCTCCTCTTCTGCCTCAGGCGCCGGCCCCCGGACTCTGCCGTTCCCTGCCGCCTCTCCATCGTCCTCTGGGCCCTCCCTCCGGGTCCCCCTCCCCCCGCCCTGCTCCTGGTTCCTGTGGGCATCTGGGATCCGCCCTTTGAGGGGGGGTACTGTCACACCCTGTCCTGTCTTCTCCTAGGTTGTAGTCTGTGTCTCCGTTAATTGCTCCCACCTGCCTCTTGTTTCCCAATCACCATAGCTCCTGTTCCTCATGTATTTAAACCCCTGCTGTTCTGTGTTCCTTGTGGTGTCATTGTTCCAGTGTCAGCGTGCGTCTTTACTTAATAAACCTGTGGAATTCATCCTACCTGTCTGCCTGCTTCCTCCCCGGTCTGGATCCTCGCCTTTGCTCCGCTTCACTCCGCGCACGTCGTGACAATGGGCAAGACACATGACAAGAATTGGTGACTGCGGTCATTCGCAACATGAGTCGCGCTACCTGTGGGTAATGTTATTCCAAAAATATAGCAAATTATTTGTCTTCGTACTTCTGAAAAGGTCGAAAAATCCAGAACACCTTTAGTAAAGTTTAATTTGATAAAAATGTTCACAATTCTTTCAGCAGCTAAGATGGGACAGTCATGCTGGATGACAGCCTGACTCATTCTCACCTTGACTAGATTTTCTTGAGAAGAGCTTTTTTGAAAATGGTGCTGCCAGTAAATCTAAAAAAAAGTTTAATCTTCAAGTCATTCATCCGAAAAAGTTAAAAAATCATAAAGTTAAGCAGAATTTCAAAAAGAAATTCAAGAACACTACCCAAGCTCCACTTAGGTATTGTTGTGTGTGTGTGTGTGTGTGTGTGTGTGTGTGTGTGTGTGTGTGTGTGTGCGCGCACGCGCATGCATGTGTGTGTGTGTGTGTGTGTGTGTTTGTTCTTGTACATACTACATACTGACCATTTTCCCTACAAAGTGAGGACATTTTTTTGGTCCTCACTTTTTTAGAAGCATACCAGAAACTTACTATACCAGTTAGAGGTATAGTGTGAATTAAGTTTTAGTTAAGGTTAAGGTTAAGAATAGATCAGCATTGGTTACGGTTAGGGTTGGTGAAATCACAAAAATGAATGGAAGTCAATGGAGTGTCCTCACTTTGATAGAAAGACAGATATGTGTATGTGTGTGTGTGTGTGTGTGTGTGGGGGGGGGGGGGGTAATAGAACCCTAGAAGGTGCTGTACTATTAGCGATGGCTACCAAATTCGGTACTTTTTAAGGTACCGACCGAATTCCATAGTACCGACTGAGCACCGATTCACGTCTTTTGAAACGGTGCCTCGTTTCGGTACCTGTCCTTCACAACGAGAACTTGCCTAGACAGCTGCACATGCGCAAGAGCGTTATGTCGTCGGTCGCTGCGAGCGTGTTGTAAAAAGAGCAGCATGGTAGAAAGAACGCACGCTAAAGCTTGGGTCCACTTCACTAAATGTGATGGGTAACTGGGTGAGGATGAAACCAGCGACAACGATCTAAGTGAGACATCCTCATCTTAATCTGCTCTGGTAGGTAAATATAATGTTTAAAATAATGTTAGCTTGATATGTTAGCTTCCGTTTGACTAATGGTGCGTTCGCTTTCTCCTCGGAACTCCAAATTTCTGACTAGAAGAACATGAATGCGCTCTAAAGTTTGGCTTCACTTTACTAAATGCGACGGGTGATTGGGTGAATATGAAACCAGTGACAACGATCTAAGTGTGAGGCACCATCGTTTTAATCTGCTCCAGCGGCTAAATAAGCTGTTTAAGATAACATTAGCTTGATATGTTAGCTTCCATTGCTACCATTGTTATCAGCTAATGGTGCGTTCGCTTTCTCCTCCGAAATTCTAACTTCCCAGTAGGAAAAATCAAATGAAAAAGGACGGCAAAAGGAATGAAGATACACAGTAAATTTAGTTCACAGTAAAGATGTTTGCTTCAGTTTAATTGCCAGCTTATAAAACTACAAGGGCAGTGTTAAAATACAAACAGTTGTATGTTATCTATTGTGACATTTATCAAATATGGTTATATATTGAGAAAAAAATATATATTTAATTATAAAAATGAATTAAAATATTAAACATCAAAAGTATCGAAAATTGGTACCGTTAAGTACCGGTATCGATTCCTAGGTACCGGGAATTAGTACCAAATCGATTCAATTGTCAAAGGTACCCATCCCTATGTACTATGCAAGTCATTTAGCAGTATTGATATTTTTTTGTATCTTCATTCATTTACTGCACACACTGCAACTGAACAAGAGAAGTGGATGTTCCAAACATTGTGAATTACAAGAATAAGAGAAAGTTTGTATTAATGATTTACATCCTTTTCACCAGAAGTGAAAACGTCGTGAAATGTACTGCATGGCTATTAGCCGCTATTATAGTGGGCACGTACCTTTCCACCAGCAGCAAAGTGTAATGTTTTGGTTGCATCACAAAAGCAAAAGGACACCATAATTTTATGTTGACTCTTTTCTTTTACCCACTACGCATCCAAAACATATCAAACTCTGCAGTTCAGATCAAACCAGACAGGAAGTCAAACATGAATGCAATGTAAAACATCTGGAAACTTTCAAAATGAAAGCCATGTGCAGATAAATGTACATAATTTCCTGTGAAACCTCTCTAGCTGATTTGAAACGAGCAGATACTAAAACCACAGACCTTTCAGGATATCTGCAGCTATGTTTCTCCTTGCTTGTTATTGTGTGAACTTCTGAAGTCATGCATGATGTTGCTATTTTCCTGTAATTTTGTGAATTTGTGGCCCCAAAAATCCCACATGATGTGGGATCATTGGCGTGGAATGCTTTAACTCCTGTTTCTTGTCTGAAATGCTTTCAGTTGGAAGGGAGCTTGCTGGTAAAACGCAGCTATTTTGTTACACACCACTTTCACGTCTGGTAGAAAGAATTGGTTACTGTCTCTCTTGACACTTGACTTGGATCTGAATTAAATTATATTACTTATATTATCTAAAGTAAATATGCAACCATTGGAACTTAGAGAAAAAAAGGGGGGGGGGGGCGTGGCATTATAAAAGATTTGAATTATATAATGAAAAACCTGCGTGAAAATGGATGTTGGAATGGAATGTTTACTGTGTGAAGTGCCTTGAGACGACTCTTGTCATGACTTGGCGCTATATAAATAAACTTGAACTGAATTGAAAATGAGATGTGAGGGGAAGACATGAGGAAATGAGCTGAAGGAGGAGATATGAGGACAGAGAAAAGCACATCTGTTTAAAGAGCAAGTTCACTTTGCAACTGATTTTTACTTTGTATATTTAAAGTATGATCAGACGCTCTGAGTTTCACATTAGATGGCTTAGCATAGAAAACAGACAGCGGAGAGCAACACAGATCTATATCACACTTTAAATTTGCATTCATGGAGTCATTGCTGTTGTTGATTTAGCTTCCAGGAGAGCACGTCTCAGCTACTAGAAGCCTATCGTTAGCCTTAGCAACTCCACACCATGGAGAAATTCCTTCAGGCTTGTGGTGTTTCTGGAGATAAAAGACCAGCATGGCAGAGCAAACAGAGTCAGTGGTAGAGTTGCATTACTGTTGGTCAATCAGAGGTGAGATGTGTGAATATCAGGAAATTAGACTCCAAATCCTGCAGTGTTCTGCTCACCTGTGCTCCGGCTAACTTTTATTTCCTGACACTGTAATGCTAGAGCTTTAACACCCCCTCACGCAAGATTGACTCACAGGGCATTCATTCAAAGTGGAGACCACTGTAATTGTATTGAAAAACACAAGTGATCTTGGTCATTAATGCAGGTACAGAAATACCTTATCTCAGGCTAAAATCAAAGATATGGCACTGTGTTGCAAAAATGAATCTTTTTCTGTCTTTATTTTTGCTTTCATTCGAAATACTATGTGAAACAAAATAGAATTGTATGTAAATGTATGTAAACTGGATGATTGTGTTCTCCAGTTATCTTCCACAAAAGCAATACATGTGCAGGTTAAATGATTAGGGACTCACCTCAGGGTGAGGTGAAAGCGAGCATGGATGTTTGTCTCTGACCCTGTAATGGACTAGCAACGTGTCCAGGTTGAACTTGACCTCTTGATTGTTGACTTCTAAGAATACCTCTAACCCTAAAACAACTCTGAAGATGACAACGTGGGGAATGAAAACAAATAGTTGCCGCTGTGTTGTCTTGTAGTATTTTAAGAAATACATTATATATATATAAACTACTGCCATTGTTTTTTTTTCACTTATTCCCTTTCATTGAATTTAAAAGAAATTGTTTTTACTATTTTATTAAACTCCCAACAGAACAGCAAGACTGAAATATAGACAAGTTCTGAATTATCCAGAGAACAAAACATTAAAGAAGATTTAAAAAACAGAAGAAAAAACACTTATGTTACTGTTGAGAACACTAATCTGCAGCTTTACTAGGAAACACTTTATTGCGTACTCAGTTGCTTCATTGTACTGGCAGGGTTTCATTTGGTTGTAGTAACTTACCATCTGTAAAAATGCTTTTCTTGCTTTGAAAGATGAAAGTTTCCCATAAGTTTGATGCAATATTTCAGACTGGCAATTAGTGAAATCTCTGCTGGGGTTTTAGTAGACTGATACAGTGTTCTCAAATATTAGGAGGACACAAAGCATAACAGTGAGAGGCAGGCTGCAGACAAAAGAGCGAGAGGTGGGAAAGGAAAGCAGACAAAAAAAAAGTCACAGGAGAATTTGTTTTGGAAAATGGTAATAGAATCTTGCATTGTGAATGAATGGAAGGGACAGTAACCAAATGAGAATTCTGTATTGATCCTGACACACAAAGGCCTCATGGGATAGAAGACGGGAGAGAAAAAGACAACTTGCAACAAAAAGAGGAGGAAATGAAAGTCTTTCTCACAGGGTTTGTGAAAGGCGAGGTTTATAAGCCCTTGTCACATGCTCCCAATAGGCATAACCCCATTTTCATATACAACTAATTTAATCAAGGTGACTTCTCCTTCCTGCCTCTCCTAGGATAAAGGTGGGAATTTTCTTTTCCCTAACGGGCCAACATATGGTAAGCTAGGATTCTTGTTTGAGGTTCATCTCCCATACAAGCTTCATGGGGCATTATCAAATATGTTCTGTGGACAGCCTCTCCAATATTCTCCACAGAGACATTATTGTTTTAAAAGCTGTCCTAAAGTTTGGACTTTATGTGCCTAATGCTGACTGTCTTTTAGGGGTCACAAAGTTTCTTACATTGAGTTTAACTTTACAGGGCCTTTGAGTGAAGAAGTGCTTCAGCTTACAATTGTATTAAATATTATAACTGAAGCAGTTTTTACAGGACTATAGCGTTTGCAAAACAGGATTTGACGCGGCTCCCTGGGGAGGATAAAGGTCATTTATAAGATCAGACCGTGGCAGTAATGTGGCACAATTGTGGCGATTTTATAGAAGATTAGGTGATGGCGGCATAAAGGAGATATGGGGGCGGTCTCTGAGCTGTCGCAGACTTCCATTTATCTTGGACATCAATCTCAATAAAAAGCAAGTTAAGCCGTGATCGTTAATTTTTTTTAACAAGCAGCTCCTAAAGGTGTCTGTCCCCATCAGTCTCTGGTGATCTGAGTTCCAACTCTAACAGCGAGGCTCATGGAGCGCTGCGGTGCTCCAGTTTGCCATCTCAGCTGATTTTGTTCAAAAAGCAAACCTTATTGCCTGTGTTTACTTTCATTTTCAATAAATTTGTCAGCCGGAGATCAGCAATAACTCCCCACGTCATTATGACATCTGCATCTGTTGCAACATTTATACAGCGAAAAAAGTATTTATAATGAGCTCAGTCCAAACAAAAATAATTCCCTGCTTTCTTATTCTCTCGAGAATTCCGCATTCAGCATATTTGCCCCAAAACGCCGACAGTCTGACGGTCCACACACACCTCTCTCTCGTTCGGCAATGGCCTTTTTTCTTTACCGTATCAAAGAAAGCATTAATAAAACGGGAACATAACGTTCCCTTTATAGCTCATTGCCTCCAAGAGCACAAATTATCATTGGTAGCAATTACAAAACCCCACATTTCATGCATAGACACAGTTAACGTGTTACATTCCCTTATTTTCTCCCACCTGGTAACCGAACCGGGGCAGACTCCCCTCTGCTACAGAGAGAAACACAAAAACATTTAGAACTTCATTTCCGACACCAATATGGGCATATCCAAGTGTGCACCACTGGATGTGCCACATACTGATGAAACAAAAACATGTGCGTTTTCATGGGAGGGGACTACCCCATCACAGGCATCTTACTTAAAAAAAATCATCATAATTACAAATGACTTTTTCCTGAAAGTAATTGAGTTAGTAACTCAGTTACCTAATTGTAAAAGTAATTAGTTACCTAGGCTGTAGTTTTATACATGTTTTTTATCCCCCCAGCCGGTCCTCATGCCAGTTGCCCCCCCCCCCCCCCCCCCCAAAAGTTAAAACAACGCATGCGGTGATGCTACTTTGATGTTCTATATCACAGTTACATTCTATAATATCTATAATGTCAAAGATTTTTGGACTGAATGACTCTTGACCCTCCCACTGTCTTTATGGGTAACCCCGCGAGGAAAGTTGACCATTGAGCAGGATTGATGGTTTATCCCTTGAGGTCCAAGTGGCAGGGGTGAGGTGGTCGTCACTCCTCACCCCTGCCACATGGACCCAAGGGATAAACCATCAACCCTGCTCAATGGTCAACTTTCCTCACGGGGTCACACCCATTAGGACAGTGGGAGGGTTCATGAACATTTCAGATACCTGTACCGTTCTTTAAGTTTGTATTTACTTACTTTTCCTTTTTCTCAATTCTCAGAGGCAATTTAACATTTGTGAGTATTTCTCTGTATAATAGGATTTTTCACAATGTAAAAGACTTTTTTTTTGTGAGATACTGGTCATCCAATCATGATGCTGTCTACCTGCCCAACTTTAGCAGGTGTCACTGATTGGCCTTCTTTACGAGGAAGTGAGAACACCTACAAACATTTTGATTTTAACATAATTTTGATAGGGCTTTTAAACTCAGACTTGAGTCCTTCCTAGTCATAAAAACATTTTAAATAAAATCCAAGGTTTATTTTTCATTCCTTCCAACCAACTTTTAAAAAGGCTACCGTAAATCCTCTAATACAGGCCCGGGCCTCTATTTGACTCAAGCTCATCAAGCTCCAGGCCTTTATTGGAAGGAGGGCCAGTATTAGAGGCAGGCCTCTATTTCCATTTGAGCAAAATGAACTAATGTTCCTTGGAGTTTTTGACAATTAAAATTGCGCCCACATTTTCAAAGTTAAACACATTTCTTTTAACAACGGTAGTTTCTGCTTCAGCCATCTCCCCCCTCCCCCTGCTTTAGCCCTCTCCCCCCTCCCCCTGCTTTAGCCCTCTCCCCCCCTCCCCCTGCGCAGCGGCCGCAAACTCATTGATGCGCCTGCAGCCTCTCGGAGTTCCTGCTGCTCTAAACATTAAAATAATTATTTCATTTTCTGTTCCTCACTTCTGATGACCTTCAATGGTGGCTGTTTGTTGCAACAGCAGGTACAAAAACTAACTTGTTTTTATTTGACTATTTTTCTGTCCTGTCTGTTTATTATCTTCCTGCATCTCCTCTCAATTCTTAAGAAAAACTGCTACCTGGGTTCATATATATTCACCTCATGAGTTACCTTTGAACTGCAGTTCTAAAAGATCTACCGACCGCAAAAACAGCGGAGTGCTCGCTGTTTGTCGGCCGTATCAGTGATCAGTGCGTCGGAGGACAAGGTGATGCGCGCAGCGCCCCGCTCCACAGCATGCAGCAAACGCATCAGGCGCAAATAAAAGACAGAAAACATTAAAGGAAATGAACCAACATGAACGATCGCGTGTCAGTACCTACGGTCTGGCACAGCGCGTTGCCCCCACCCCCCACCCCCCCACCCCCGAGCGCAGGAGCTTGTCACCTGCTGACAGCAGACTGCTGTCTTTTCCGAGGGCTGCATCTTGCCGGACATCATCACGTGACAGCGACTAGTCGACGACAGGCATAAAAAGTCACTATAGTGAAGTTGACTAGTTCATACACCCCCTACTGCTGCTCTCCAGAGTGTTCTGCAGCATAATCAGCATGTTCTCTTTGAACTTGATAGTGTAATGACCTGGCTGGGGTTGTAAGCCAGGTGCATTCTGGGTATTGTGTTATATGTGTTTCCTATCGTTCTGCTAGTTCCTATGTGCTGATTTGCGTGTTGTGTGAGTGTTATGTAAGCCACAGGGAAGTTGATGTGTTCTGTGGAGTGGGTTGAATTAGCATGGTTAACTGACACCGTGACTCTGTGTGGTAGGAGCGTGATAGAGGATCGTGTCTGTAGCGTTACAAAGCGTTGAAGAAAAAGCCTAATAAAGGTCTGCTTGAACCTCTACTGCCTCCTGCTGGTTGATTTGGGGACTATAACCCTGCCGCTGGGACGCTTAAACTTGCTTGTTACTACATTCCACCCGGCCACAATAAGAGACCGGCCATTATTTACCTCAACCGACTTTGACACCGGCCACAATTGGAGACCCGGCCTTTAATTGAATACCGGCCTGTATTGGAGGATTTACGGTATTTATAATTCCCAGCTTTCATTTAATGTGGAGTTAAAAGTTAAACTGATGTAATGAATAAAAAGGATGCATGCCAGAACTGCTAAGTCAAGGTTACGCCAGCTGGAGGATCCAGACGCACAAATCAACCTTTTGCTCACTTATTGTTCTTCTTCACAGAAGTGTACTTTATTCATAGAATTAAGAATCTTGTATCTGAAGGAAAGCATGGCTTTCTGAGGAATGTTTTGGTACAGCCTTCCAGACATGGCACATTCCGATTTGCCAGAATATGCCAGAAATCACAACATTGTGTTTAATAAAACAGTAATTACTTCCTGAGTAATTCAATTGGACCAAATTGGGAAAGAAGCCTCTTTTGAGACATCTCTTTTGACATACAGTCAACCTGTTTGCACGCTGCAAGCTGACACAGACAGATGCCTCCTTAAGAGACACATCCACTTTGGACGCAAACATCTCAAGACTGGACGGGTCGCATCGAAGTTAATCTACTGGCTTCAGGTGCCGTGAAGTCCACCCGACTTCTGACAGTCTGGATCTGCTGGTCACCGCCAGGGTTTGTAGACACAACAGATTGCGTCTGATGCTGTTTTATTAATAATCAACTCTCGTTTATAGCAGACAACAAATTCTTTGACACCCAGATTTCACAATTTCTTTCAGATACAAAGATTCTGATAAGCATCTAGCTTACATAACACCACCTCACACATCACATTCCGTCACCGCATATCCACTCCATCACATCTCATTATACATATCTTGCCATGTATAATCATTAGTTTAGAAAACAATGAAATTATGTTTTAACTATTTACTTTACTTTGTGTGAATTAATATGAAGTGTGCTTATGGTCCCTGAACATGGTCCTCTTTTGATTAAACAGTCAAAGATCAATCAGATTGATATTTCATATTTATATGGAATCATCACATCTTACTGGTCATAATTAATTTGCAGTGGCCACGCTATAAAGTGTGACCACTGCACTGGAAAGTCACGATCAAAGTAAAGAAGAAGTGTTTTCCCCCAAAAACAGTTCAGTTAAAATTATGGGTAGAAACAACTATGATGGGTATCTTATATGGAAGTTATCCTAATGAGCACCAACTTGAGAAAAAGAAAAACAAGAATTTCTCAAAAAAAGTTCTAATAGCTTCACTACTGAGAACTGCACCACATACAAAGAAAGCACAAGTTCCACAAATATTTTTCGATGGGTTTCTGCTTATATCAGTTTCCATTTGGAGGCAAGATTGTAAGAGTTGTGGATTGTTTTAGTCCTTTTCACCTTTTACATCTCAGTTCATATCGAGGTACATTACCATTGTATTAAATGTTGAAATATTTGATGTGAAGATCGCTGTTGAGTAGAATATAGTAGGGATTTGGAGTACCAACATTGGCACTTGTACCACAATTTGAGGATTATAGGAATACATTTCTAGTTTAGACATCCATATTTTTCTAGATAGAAATAAAAACAAAGACATGTGAATCTCTAGAAATCTATAAAACTGTTGCAGGTAAGACTTGCATATAACAATAAAACAACTGTGAAAAAACAATTAACAGACAAGGAAGTTTAGGGCCTTGTTTCTGTGCTCTAACTTAGGCTCCAGATTGACCAATCTACCCTTCAACTTGAATGATTTGGGACTTAGCATTAGGAGAAAATGGTTTTTATGGTGTTCTGAATGTGAATCTTGAGAAAACGATATAAACATGTGTACTTTTCATATAAATTATCAGTGCCAAGTTTAATTTATCTATCGCTCTATCTTCTTGTCATCCCTATTTTTACATCTTTAAATATCTATTTTGAGACACAAATTAGCAGTGAATCATGTGGCATAGAAGAAAAGGGTTAAAAATAAAATCAAAGCAGACAGTGTTAGAGGATGCTGTTTTGGTGTTTGTGGGTCTTCTACAACTGGTTTGGTAAACAGCTGCTTCTCTCACATTAAAGAGTCAGTCGTACACAAGGGTAAAGAACACTTGAGTGGAGACGTGCACAGATTCTGCTCTTTTTCCTTCATTGATCAGGGTAATTTTGTGGCTATAATGCATAGCTATTTTAAGCGTATACATCAACAACCAATTCCCTTTTACACCAAATCACAAGCGTCTTTATTGACTCAGCTGCATAAGCCAAAATCACTATTGATTTCTGGCTGGATCTGTGTGGGACATAAACCTCAGTCAAAGAACACTGCAATTTATGAAGCTAGCATTATTTGGGCCAAGGACAAGACCTGATTGATGATTACTTTAACCGGTTTGTGTATTCATCGGGATCCTAAGGGGACTTTAGGAAAAACAATGATCAGCTTCTCACCTATAAGAGATGCAGTACTACAGAAAATATGTTTTGTCCAAGGATTAACTACAATACCTGGTGATTACAAGAATATTTCTGGTGGGCATGGGATACTATCTGATATAAAAAAAAAAAATATTGTAGATTTTTGTGTTTCTTAATTGTAATTTGTGTGCACCAGACGTGCTCACATCTGATGCACAAGAGACACTTTCTTGTGCAGAAAAGATATTACCATATGTTGTATATCTATATAATAAAAAAAAAAAACGTGGTCGCCTCTGAAGCTGGAAACTTTGCCATGGTGATCTCGTTCCCTGGACTCTGCTGCCTTGCAGCCCTGATGCTGCAGATGGCTCAGTCTGGGCTGTTAGCTTCATAAACAACGTTGCTTATGTGGTCGTCTCTGAAGCTGGAAACAGGTTCACAGCATTCAAACGGAGACAACTGTCGTTAGCACCAGAACTTAATTTGAGCATGTCTCCTTTTAAAATTATGCCGCAACTCAATTGTTAAGCTAACTTTTAGCTAGCAAGCCTTTAGTTTAGCACCAATGTTCAAAGTCCAAAACAAGAAAATCAATGGCAGAAGTTGCCGTATGTAATTTATAACTTCCTTGGATTACCTTTTTAAAACATTCATTGTCCTGGTTCTGTTCCATGCGGCAACCAAGCCCCCACAACATGGCTCAAAAATTGAAGCAATCCCGGAAGTACCAAAATTTGCAGTTCCACCCTCATCCGCTGGGGGCTGGGGTCAGAAGCGAGCAAATCCTCATTGACTCCCATGTTAAAAATACCAATTTCACAGCAGAAATAAACATGTTTACAGCCTGGTTCCAAAACATGTTTTTTGTTTAAATGATCTAGTTTACACTCATGACAACTCTGAGGGGGGTGAATATTTTCTCACTCTTCTGTTTAAGTGTATTAAAAGCCTAAAATTCTGTATGATTAATGAGTATCAGACCCACGTGACCACAGAGCTAGCTCCGTGGAAAGGCCTCAGTAGAGCCTCAGTCTGGCTTGGAGACTGTTTCAGGATTTTGAGTCTCTGTGTTTGTGTATTATTTTTTTGGATATTATTTGTGCAATTGTTGGACAAAATGACTTGCTGTGGCATTAATTGCACTAATAGAGCGTCCAAAGAGTCTCCACTTCATTTTTTTCGGTAAGTAAAAATATATTTATGTATTTTATGTCACTGCCGAGCTGAGCTTAGATTTTAACATGTACTGTTAAACCATGAAATTTAAATGTAATAGGGTAAAACCCAGTGCATTTAACGTAATGCTGCACTTTAGAAAATTGGTTGAAATATAACATGTTGGTGGAGCTGGGTTCCAACTATCGGGTTGTGGAGCTCTCGGGAGACCGATCCACCCGTTCTCCCCGCAGCTCGGCGCATCTCTGTCTGATCGCGGCTTCTGACTGCTGATGGGCTGTCCGCTTGTGGAGCTCTGGGATGGAAACCTTTCCACCCGGTTCTCCCCAGCGGCAGCTCTGCGCATCTCAGATCGCAGCGGCGCTTGTCTGCTGTGCGGCTGCTGGCTTATGGAGCTCTCGGGAGACCTCTATGTTCCACCCGGTTTTACCCAGCGGTCAGCCCGGCGTATCTCTCACTCAGAAGCTCTAGTGTTGTGCAGAGTTAACTACGGTTGTAGCTAGGTTGCTACCTCCGTTAGCTTAGCTCCCACCTCCGCGTTAGCTTTGGGTTAGCTTCAGGTTAGCTTGTAGTTCGACCGGGTGTCGTCAGTTGATCCCAGCCTTACAGCCCCACCCTCAGCTCCACCTCTCTTCCCTTTAGTGGAATTGTCTGGGCTTGACAGAACCTGTGACACGGTCAAAATGGCAGTGGTGGCCACCTCCCATTTGACCTCAAAAACATGTTATTGGAGACTATGGAAACCCATTGTCCAATATTTATATGTCGATGGCGCCAACTGCATCCTAAAAGTTCCCTGCTGCGCAGAAGAAATGCAGAGCCTCAGTGTGTACAGCTCGCTGTGTGTGTGTGTGTGTGTGTGTGTGTGTGTGTGTGTGTGTGTGTGTGTGTGTGTGTGTGTGTGTACTTCTGTTAACAATTCTTTGTTTGTTTTTATAATTTTATCATTATGTTCCTGTTCAACTTTTGGCAAGGATTAGCACAAAACCTTTTGGTCTCATTGACAGATACAGTGTATTAATTTCTCAATGCAAAAACTGAACAGCTTTCTTTCTTTCTTTCTTTCAATTCCTCATAGGACTCAAACTTTTTACTAAGTAAATCAGCTTTGCATAAGGACAGCTGTTTAAGGCCAGTAGATCTTTTTTTTTCTTTTCAAACCAATAAAAACAATCATGCAGTAGAGTTGTTTCAGCAGAAGTGTTTTATGATTTTAAACTAGAACTGGGATTTAAAGAACTGCTGTTTTTTTTTCTAAGGAATACTAAACTCTTGGAAAATTGAGCAGCAAAAAAGCCCCCCCCCCCCCCCCCCCTCTCAGCAGGCTATAAAAATCATAGCGTAAGCATCATTGCATTATCCAATACATCAATAATAAATACATGCTTTGTGTGATTCTTTTTTCAGTTTTGCTGAAATCTGCTTGCTTAATTATTTATAAATTACAGAGGGAGTGAAGCTCTCTCTGTCTTGCCACCTCTGATTGGTTTTGCTTTACTTTTGGATGTAGTGGTGTTCAAGAATTTACAAAAAGTCAAGAAGAGTTCAAGTTTAGACAAAATTCTAAAACGTGAATGTACATGAAACCATAGAAACACAAGTCTTTAGTCTATGTACTTCCTCCCAAGAGAAGATGGAGATGAGTGGAAGATTTCACATTTTGAGCCTCTAACACTCTGATGCAGTTTCACCTCAAGGGACCTTATTAGTGGATGGGTCACTACACACTCCACCTCTTACAGAACAGACTCCTGTGTTCATGCCAGAACTTGTCTTGATTAATTATCAAGAGAGGACATATCCAGCTGCCACAGGCAAGAACAGAAAGAAAACACAACTACCTCTAACTCTGCAGCTAATGACTTTTTAAGACTATCTCAATATGTTGCTAGCTGTGTCACATAAAATCATGAAAAAACACCAAAAATATTGAATCATCATATTTATTTTTTATAATTAAAATTAGTCTGTCACATTACCGGGTCACCACAGATTTTTTATGAGAATAATACTGCATTTTTTTTTCGGAAGATTGTCATGCTTCTACTTTACATCCCTGACTATTGTTATGTTTTTGCAACATTCTGAGCGTTGTGGTGTAAAAGAAACCATATAAAGTCTTTATAGTGTTAAGAAAGGCATGTAATGCAAATGGTCATCAGGCATTATAATGTCTAGCCATGTTCATTTGCCTGAGAAACGTTAGAGACACACTCTATTCTAGGAGTTCCAGCCAAAATGCTAACCGAACATCTTTTGTGTGATCAAGCCAGATCTTACAACAGAACACTTTAGCAGCATAGAAACACCTTTTTCAGAACCAAACAACCATTATTTGTTTTAACCTCGTTGGGGGCATAATTGTGTACAGAAGAGATGAACGTAAGGTTCATTTGCAAATCAGTGGTCATCCAGTCTGACTGGCTCTGCGACAGCTTATTGAGCCATCTCATGACCCAAATCAGCTTTCGAAATCCATAAGCATGCTTGAAAACCAAGCTCCCACAATGCGGGTCTGAAATTGAGGCCAACGCAGAAATTAAATAAATTGCAGTTCCACCCTCATCCGCTGGGGGCTGGTGTCAGAAGCGAGCAAATCCTCATTGTTAAAAATACCAATTTCACAGCAGAAATAAACATGTTTACAGCCTGGTACCAAAACATGTTTTTGGTTTAATTGATTTAGTTCAGGGATTGCCTAAGTGTGGTGCATGCACCCCTGGGGGTGCATGAGCTGCCGCTAGGGGGTGTGCGAGGTGAAAAGTGTAATGGCTGCGGGAGCTCGGAGCAAGTCTGTCACATGTCACAGACACAATCCAGTGAACCCCACGGCCAATGGGTGCAGAAGAGCATGCTGGAGTGAGTGATTTTTATTTTTTTTCCCCGTGTCCTGTCTGACTGTGAAGCAAACAGAATTGATGTCTGAATGCTGGTGACAAGCCTTACAGATTTACGCTCAGGTGGAGCATCAAAGCGTCTGCTTTTGATGTCATGCCTGATACTTTAAACTTTATTGTTATTGTTTTTGAATGCTTTGTAATTCGGACCAGACACGGGGGGGGGGGGGGGGGGGGGGGTTGTTCCACAAAAATAAACAATAATGAACAAGAGTCTGCTTCTAGACCTGCAGAAAGAGGGAAGGAAAAAAGAGAGAAGAAGAATGGGACAAAAAAGCAATACAACAAGATCCAGTTATCACTGCGTCAACTTGATGAAGAATTGTATAATCAACATTGTTTAACTCTCTCTGCTGCTAAAGCTATGGATAGCAAAGGCTACGGGCTATGCCTGAACGTGAATGCGCATGAAGCAGCCTGCTCGACCCGAGCAGCTCTCTTTTTCTGTGATTTTACAGAAAAACAGGCGATCACAATAAAAATGCCAGGGCTCATTCTACAGGACCAGGGAATTGCAGGAGAATGTATGAAGAAGAAATGTATTATTTCTATATATGTTTTTGCTGTCAAATTTCCATAATGCCCCTTTAAGTGTATTAAATGCCTAAAACTCTGTATAATTAATGAGCATCAGACCCACGTGACCGCAGCATCAGGCCTCAGTCTGAGCCTCGGTCTCGCCTGAAAACTGTTCCGCAATTTTTTGTCTCTGAATTTAGACCAGTATTTGTAGCGTTTGTGTATTCTTTTATGGATATTATTTGTGCAATTGTTGGACAAAATGACTTGCTGTGGTATTAATTGCACTAACAGTGTCCAAGGAGTCTCCACTTAATTTTTTTCTGTAAGTAAAATTATATTTATGTATTTTAGGTCACTGCCACTTTTGCACTAGCTGAGCTTATCAAAGTAGTTAGCTAACTACCATTTTAATATGTTCTGTTTAACCATGAAATTTAGATGTAATACGGTAAAATAATTAATAGGGTATATGTCGATGGGTGTAAAAACCAGTGCATTTAACATCAAAATGGGTTGAAATATGACATGTCGGTGGAGATCTCAGAGGGAGACATCTGTGTTCCATCCTTCCACCCGGTTCTCAGCAGTCAGCCCGGCGCATCTCTGACCGCATTGGCGCCTGGCTGCTGCACGGGCTGACTGCTAGTGGAGCTCTCAGACTCGTAGAGAGGCCTGATCACAGAAATACTGCAGCTCTGTGAGTTGGTTGATAGTGCTTGATGTTAGTCTCCAGAAGTCTGTATGCCATCAGATAAACTTGCTTGTTTTATTTTTTTATTTTTGCATATTTGTAAAATAGTGGTGGTGGGGAGCGACTAAATAACTTATTTGTGCACAAAGAGCCGTGACCGGGGGCCCTGTTCTCATGTGAACTAGTGCAGCTTAATAAAATGGAAATTTGTTAATAAAACTGATTATTAACAGGTCCATATCCTATTCAATAAGGCGATAGACTCAAGTGTTTCGTTTAAAACATTTTTTTAATAAAGTATGTATTTTGCATTACTCTTTATCCAAATTTTAGACCTTTTACTACAGGCCATGATAACCTATTATTTTAAACCCATATGCTTAAGTAGTTCTTTGTATGAAGTTTCCCTCTAGGTAATCCAGAGAGGTTTTACCTTTGGGTAAGCAACCAAAGAAGAGAGTGCTGGACTCCCAATTCAGTCTCCCGCCTGTGCAGTGAACACTTTGAGAGTCATCTCTTCACCACGGACCCCAGGGTACAAACACATTACTTCATATTTTGGTTAAGATTGAAAAAATTGAATCATTAGCTGTATAATATACAGATGTTACATTACTGTGTAACAAGAAAAAAATCCCCCCTCCCGTGAACTGTCTGTGACTAGGGCTATTTAGATGGGGAAACAATCACGTTATTAATTTCCATCTATTTCAATGGATATTTATTCTGATAAACAAATTAATTTTTTTGTCAGTCTTTAATGTGTAACTTTATGTATTGGATGATGAAAAATATTCATTTTAAACTAAAATGTTAGGCATTTAAGGAGAAATTAACAAAATAATAAACGTTCTACTAGTGTCAGATAAATCAAACTAAGTAAAATATATAATTTCAAAGTCTGGATTCTGGATAAAATCTAACAACACGCTTTATTAGGTAACAAACACTTTCCACATGGTTTTTACACACACACACACACACACACACACACACACACACACACACACACACACACACACACACACATGCATGCGCGCACACACACACACACAGTGCTCTGGTGTGCCAGTGGGTTTTTGAGATACAGAAATTGACTATGTCTGGTGTGTGTGTGTGTGTGTGTGTGTGTGTGTGTGTGTGTGTGTGTGTCAGAATCTCATTTTTTTATTTTATATATTTTTCATTTTAGGGGAGAGTTTGCCTGAAGGACACAGCAGTACCTACAATCTTCTCTTCCTTTAAGGTCAAAAAACATCTTCCAAGAAGGAAAGAACAGGTAAGTAGGAATGAAAAGGTAAGTTTTGAGAAGGTTACAGATGTAGATACAGGTGTAGACAGTGCCATAAAAGTTGCTGTTGATCTGAGCAATATAATGATGTGTGAAGACTCACCTCAAGAGGTCTTTGTTACTCAAAATGTAACACATGATGACATTCCTCTGCAAGCAGTTGAGTGTGATACTGCTCGTTTTGGTCACAGTGTTCAACACCAGAATGACCCAGCCTCTGGTCAGTTTAACACTGTGCCATTACAGCCAAATAGCATCCTGAGTGACCATTGCTATCAAACCACAGATTCTCCCAAAACGCTTAAAAGGAGAGTTCTGTCAGCAAATGAAAAGGTACGTGTAGATCAGAAAAAGCTTAGATTGCAATCCCAGAAGACAAGGAGCTTGAAGGCAAGAATTTCTTCTTTGAAAAGTGCCACCAAATTTCTTCAGAAGACACATCCAGGGGCGTCGGACTGGGGGGGGAAAGGGTACCGTTTACCCAGGGCCCACTGCAGGGAGGGGCCCTGAGACAGCTTTGAATAAAAATGTTTTATTGTTGTTGTTTTTTCCCCCCAACTTACTTAATGTCTTAATAAACTTCCCTTTACCTGGATAAAGAGGTTAAGAAACAGAATTTCGCCTTAAAAATAATAACTGAATAATCTCTGAGGCATCTATCACCCCTTAAAAATGTGCAAAGTGGTTTAGTCCACACCCGCAGCCAGGGGCTGCACGGCCGCATGTACAGCTAATGAGACATCGCAGATGCCGACAGCCAGAGCTGGAGGCAGGAGAGTCAGTCATGTCTTTTCCCAAGAAAGGGAAATCTGGCTTCCAGAAAAGAAAAGAAAAGAAGGAGAAGGAGGAAAAGTTAATTGAACAGAAGCAAGTAGAAGGAAGGTGAGCAGCAGCAGCAGAACACAGTTTTAGCTGATATTAGCTAGCTCTCAGAAGCTGCATTCATGTTAGGTGTTCAGTGTTAAACGCCTTTAGTTTCACCATCAAGATCAAATATAAATTAATTAGTGTTGTCAGTGAAAACACTAATTAATATATATATATTAACCAGAATTATTATCGCGGGCGGCCGCCGCCAATTAATTCGCGGACCTCGCAGTAAAAACAGGTTCACTCTGTGTGGATATTTCAGCTCCTTCCCAGTCATTGACCAGGACAAACTTGGTATCGATGGATTCGTGGTAATCTCAGGAATGTGAAGCTGCCACTGTTTTTCATATAGCATGATGACACTGGTGTTAGAGGATTGTTATTGACTTGGTTAGATATTTTAAGCCTATTTTAAATATCTTTATATTTGATCTTGAAAACGGACAATCTTATAATTTGGCTGATAATGCAGCGATTATAAAATTTAGAGTACATTACATTCACAGAGAGAACCTGGTTTATTTCATGTCATATGTATTTAATATATCAATATATATCAGTATTAGCAAAGCTTAACATCACGAACCATGACAAACATGACTGAAGAGCAGATGAAGATATCATGCCAGGCACTGATGAGAAAATATTACAAGGATCTCACAGCTGAATTTGGGAATGAGATGCTACACCTGAGAACAATATATGGTGCCACATTCCCACACATTCGGTCTCCTCTTGAGCTGCTTAATGCCATACAGGATGCAATTACAGAGCATTTTTGGAGAAGTTTGTATTGAACTGAGGATATTTTGCACACTACCTGTGACTGTTGCTGGGGGTGAACGGGCTTTTAGCAAACTGAAAATGGTGACAAATTATTTGAGATCAACAATGTCCCAGGATAGACTGAACAGCCTAGCTCTTCTTTCTATTGAAAGCCAATTAGCCAAAGGACTGGACTTTAAAGATCTCATAAGTGATTTTGCTAACATGAAGACCCGTCAGTGGGCATTTACTGGAAAATAAATTCCAGGATTTTTGTTTGAACACATTGTTGGCAAATAAAAATAATTATATGTGAAGTCTGGGCATTTCACTTTTATTATGCTGGCATTTGTATTTGCTCAATATAGAGGTTAAACTAGGATCATATTTATTATCTTGTCTTATAGCATGACAAAAAATGTGTAAGAGAGATATTGAGTAATTGAGCATGGGGGCCCACCTGGAAGACTTGTACCTAGGGCCCAGAATTTGGTGCTACGCCCCTGGACACATCTAATATCAACTGAATGTGCCTCTCTTCTTGATGGTTTGGATGGTGTTCCAAAAGAGTTGTTTCAGAAGATAAATCAGAAGAAAAGATAATCTTTTTCTGAAAACTTGAAGCAATTTGCAACTACACTGCATTTTTACTCTCCTAAGGCTTATGACAATGCTAGAGAACTCAACTGTCCACCTTTGGCTAAATGGCAACATTTTTCAGTCTGGCTAAAAGTCTGTTTAGTCTGTCTCATAATCATGACAGTTCTGTCATATTGAACAACAGTTGTATTTGATTCTAATTTTAATTATTCTGCTTCAGGTGGAATTGCTGTGTGATTCCTGTGTCCTGTGGCCCATGACCTGTGTCAGCCCGGTTCTGGATGTGGCCTTGCTGAATTATCTGTAGCAACGTGCTCGGCTGTCTGGGATGCGGTCTGAGTTGGTTCTGTGCTCTGTGGTGGCTGCTGGTTTCCTGGTGCTTGGTGTGGTTCCAGAGTGCACCTGATCCTTGGAGGTCTCACACTTTAAATCCCAGCACACGCATGAACACATGCTTGTTAATGTTTGTTGTTCATGGTTTACATGTTTAAAGTTTTCATCCCACGTTTTCTTGATGATTCTTAGAAATGTTTCTTCACAGGTGCAGCAGCTGGTTGCTGTTTTTTATGTTGGTTTCCTAGTTGTTTTTATATTTCTCTCTTATTTACTTGTTTGTCCTCTATCAACCCTCTTTATCCAAATTGGTTAAGCATTTACATGTTAATGTGGCAAAACATAACCCAAACCAATATTACAATAACATACATTTTTATTCAAGGGGAACCTCGCACACTAAAGGCTCCTCTTGATAGAGCAAATCTGTTCAGCACATTCTAACAGACAGACAACCATTCGTCTGTCATGTTGCTGAACAGGACATTTTCAGAGTTTTTCTTTTTAAAGATAAATAGTATTACATTTAAAGAGCAATACTTTCACATGATCATTTTCCCACACTTTCTGTATACCTGTATTTTGTTGTTTTTCAATAAAGAATGACAAATTATTTAAGTTTATGTTTTTTTAGCATAGAAATATCTATCTGTAAAAAATATCTACAAACATCTACAAAGCTAATATTTGCTTGGATGTATAACAAGTATGATTGGATTTTGCAATTCGGCAGCCTCTAAGGTTTATTTAGAAAGATTTTAAAACAAAGTAAAGTTAGTAAAGAACACATTTCAATTGGCTGCTAAGAAACTGTTGGACTTAAAATGGGCCTGTTGTAGAAACAACTTGGCATGAATGATTCTTCCCTCCTTTTTTGTCAACCTAAGAAATTCCAGTAACTGAGCAAAACATTTATTTTATTTTTTTTACATTAGATTTTATAGAATAACAGGACTCAAAGTGTCGGTACATTTAAAAAAAACGTAAAATAATAAAAGGGGCCCAGACAGCTGCAGAGAGAGTGGAACATTGGGTTGTGAAGGAAGAACAGAGTTGTCCACAGTGTTATGGCTATAGATAAATTATATCAATAACACATAGTTTATCCTGTTTGCCTGAAAATGAATCTGTCCTAACGGCTAAATTCAAAAGCAGCAAGACTCCCACCTGAAAGTCTTTTACTGCTTTTGGAGCTGGCCATTAAGCCAATCGGTAATATTAGTTTAAAAAATATATATCATTTCCCCTATTTGTGAAATGAACTTTGTCTGACAAAAATGTCCCTGGACTGTCATGTCTGATGTGAGGATGCACAACAACTGCACCATTTAAGCTAGAACCAAATGTAGCCATAACACTGTTGACAAACCTCCTGGCCTTCTCAATTTTAGCAGGTTTTACACCTGCCCTCCATCTACACCTTTGGGTGATGGATGACATGATGATCATCATATGACAGTGTAGAAGGTGAAGCCGGTGCAGGTCCTCCTTCATCATGTTGACCAGCTTCACACTGCTGGCCACCCCCATGTCATTGCCGCCACAGTGGATGAGAAGGACATCAGGAGCTGCTCTTCCTCACAGGAAGTGGAAAAAGAAGGGGAGAAGGTCTTTCCACCTCAGTCCGCCCCAACCAAACCAGGAGACACAGACGTCAAGGAGGCCAAGGATGTCTCCGAGGGTGTCTGCAGCTCTCTGGCCACCCCGCCTCACGTAGCTGTCTGCAATGATCCAAATGGCTATGGAGACAAACATAACAGGTTTGGCCTAGCTGTTGAAAGTACAAAACCATACATGAAGTGGTTAAGACAGGTACTTGGTACTTACACTTGCTTTGTGTAGCCGACGCTGAAGACACACAGGCTGCCATGGTGACCTTTTAACAGATCTAAGAAAAAAAAATTAATAAATTAATGAACCTTAACAACACCCAGACCTCATTTCATGATTGCTAATCAGCTATGGCTGATTTTTATTTCTATTATACATACATACTTTTTAATTATTATTTTCACATGTTATCAGGCTCTCTTGTTCTGGTTCTCATGATAATTCCGTTTCTTCCTGTACGTTATCTTGTGCTTACTTCATCTGTATAATGTCTCTTTACTTTTGGTGAATTGTACTGAGTCCAGAATAAAGGCTACTTGGCTTTTCAAGATACCCGCAGGGAACTAAAAACACAGCCATCACCTGCTAGAGACAGTGGCGCGCAGCTGCGGGCTGGATCTGACTCAGGTTTCAGCTCACCTGCCCAGCAGGGAATTAAATACACACAGCCATCACCTGCCGGAGCCTGTTGCGCGCCGTTGCGCACTGGATCCGGCCCAGGTTTCAGCTCCTCTGCCCTGCCATCACATGCTGCAGCCTGTGGCACGCTGCTGCGGGCCGGCTCTGACCCAGGAATGAGCTCCCCTGTCTCGCTGGGAGGGTTTCAAACACCACCATCCTCTGCTGGAGACTGTGGCGCACTGCTGCACCCGCGTTGTTTATTCTGTTATTGTTACAGGTACTTGTCTTGCAATGTGAAACACTTGGTCTCAGATTTTGTGAGAAAAATAATAAAATTTCCCCCAAAATCCGACTTATAGTCCAATGCGACTTATATATGTTTTTTTTCTTCTTCATTATACATTTTATGGCTGGTGCGACTTATACTCCGGAGAGACTTATAGTCTGGAAAATACGGTAGGTTAAAAATATTGAAAACTTGCTCAAAGCAAAATATATTTTCATTAAGGAAATAACTTATAAACTTACAGATTTAATACTTTTTTATCCACAGAAAGATAGTTATCATGAAAAAGCGCCGAAAACCTCCACACAAACTCCGTGTGAGCTTCAGGTTGCTGGTGTTCCACAGAGTTAGCTCCGGTTGTAGCTAGGTAGCTACCTCCGACCTCTGCGTTAGCTTTGGGTTAACTTCAAGTTAGCTTGTAGCTAGTTCAACCGGGTGTCGTCATTTGATCCCAGCCTTACAGCTCCACTCTCAGCTCCACCTCTCTTCCCTTTTGTGGAATTGTCTGGGCTTGACGGAACCTGTGACACGGTCAAAATGGCGGTGGTGGCAACCTCCCATATTTCCTCAAAAACGTGTTATTGGAGCCTATGGAAACCCATTGTCCATACATGTATGTATATACACATACATATGTACACACACACACACACACACACACACACACACACACACCTATATATATATATATATATATATATATATATATATATATATATATATATATATATATATGTGTGTGTGTGTGTCGATGTTGAAATCCTACGATTCCTGTCTGCTACTGACCAATGAAAACACACCTTTACACCGCAGCAGCAAGACTCCACCTCTCTGAGCTTCAGTTTCAATTAATGTTTAAAATGCAAATTATAAACCTCCCACCAGTTTTTATTTTTGTTAATTGCCCAAGTTAAATTGAAGTTATACTAAAAATAGTTAAACATTTTTAGACCATCAGCTGAATTGTGAAAACCGTGATTTTGTGGGAGAAGAGCTCACAAACATTAAAAATAAAGCACATAAACCTGAGATCCCTTTACTGTTGGTGGAAATTTCACATATTCAACTGAAAAGGATGCTTCAGTAGTGTTTTGTTGCAGAGGGACAGAGGAAGCTCCGTGACAGCAGGTGTGAGCTGTCACACGGAGCGGAGTTGCGGAGCAGTAAGAAAGAATTCACAGCAAAATTTTAGACATTGCAGCGATC
Organism: Nothobranchius furzeri; assembly: GCF_043380555.1. Classification (NCBI taxonomy): domain Eukaryota; kingdom Metazoa; phylum Chordata; class Actinopteri; order Cyprinodontiformes; family Nothobranchiidae; genus Nothobranchius; species Nothobranchius furzeri. Next base: position 42,337,055 of record NC_091746.1, on the reverse strand, counting down.
TGTGTCAGATTGTTACTTCTCTGTAGTTTAGTGGGTTCTTGTGTATAAAGGAGGATGAGAAGGATGAATGACCAGCGGACAGCTCAGCTGTTTAGCTGGAAGACGGGAAAGGAGACCCGCAGCCGGAGTCTGACGCCAAAGCGAGGGTTTTAAAAACGAAGCTTCCTCATTGAGGAAGATGTGCTGGGTCATGAATTGACACTAAAACTAAGAGTTTTTATCTTTTGGTTAGCTATCTGCTTAGTCACATATGCTTTTGGGAAGTGCACTCATGACACAGTGTGTCCTGCTGGAGTAAGACGTCCTGCAGTCTGCCTCACTGGAATTTTGCACCATACAGTGTGTCACCTTTCTGAAGTTCTCACAGTGTGACGTGAACAATCCTGTGTGATGGCCAAAAATTGCACAGTGTGGTTAGGGCTTTAGACACTTAATTAGACTCTTGATTGCATCCACGATCATGTTTCATGAGAGTTTGGTAATATTGTCAGTTGATTTGATCTTGAATAATCATTTACCTTTTATTATTCTGTGTAATTATTAGTTGTAGAAATATAGTAGTAAATTGATTTTTATAAACTATTTGCTTCTGTGTCAAATTAGTAATGACTTAATGAATTAATTTTGAAATAGGCTCCCTGGCATACCACACTTACCTATTTTCATATTTTATTCAGTTTATTAATTGTGACCACTTACAAAATGTTACATCTTTTAAAGGTGTGGTTAACTGAAAACCAATTTTTTTATGATTATTTGTTATTATAATCTGTCACTCTGAGTTTTTAATGCAGGCTTAACGTGAAAATAGACTCCTACACCTATCTCCTGCATTAGCATCTGATAGAAAAATCTAGGATTTGAAAAGTCTGACAGATCTACATCATACTGTCACCTAACATTCATGAACTCACCCATCTTGACTCACGAGGGGGAAGGCTGTTATTTTATGCCCAGAAATCAGCTGCGACCATCTCGGCTACTAGAGGCTAAAAGTTAGCATTAGCAACTGCACCACAAAGCAGAAGCTCCTCCAGGCTTGAGTTATTTATGGAGTTAAGACACCAACGTTGCAAGTCAGTAGTAGAGTCATGTTGCTGTTATCCAATCCAAAGCAAGGTGTCAAAATATCAGGAAAACAGACTCCTAAACCTGCTGTTCAGCTATGATGTGGGTCACTTTTAGGACTGAGAAATGGTGCACTGGTATATTTCCCCCAAGAACAACACACAAGCCATTCATTCCTACTAGAAACCACTGCATATGTATTGACTAAAATGATCCACTCTTTTAAAAACAACTTTGGTGATCACAACCTTCTGCCAAATGCTCATGCTCCTTAACTTTGGTTTTAAAATGTTCTGTTTCAGCAAGCAGTTGCCAATTACTCTTTGGCAATTTTATTCTCATACTTTTCTAGTTTAATTTTGAATTCAATTTTGGTTTCTAGTAAATCTCTGTTCAAGAAAATAACCCCATTCTTTACCTTTTTTTATCTACCCATAAGCCAATGTGAGACACTCAATTGCATTTTTTCTCCACCAACATGTTCTTTACTCAAACCTACAGCTTTGCACTTCAAAAGCACAGCTTTTCATTTTTTGTACTTTATTTTGAGCATTTAGTAGTGAAACAGGTAGCTGGTCTTCTAATAGATCTCCCCTAAAAGCACATCAGGACCTTGCTGTCCTCTATTCACCAGCATGTGTGCCCAATTTGAGCTGCTATCCCATCATATCATCACCTTTTCCTGCAGGTCTTATCATCAGCTTCCTTCAATCCCTCCTAAAACGGTGCCATCACAAGGTTTTCTAGTCTTTCATCGTTAACAAGGAACGGCTTCAGCCAAAAACACCATCTGGTTGTTAAGCCATCAAGTCGGACCAGAATTTGCCTTTTTTAAAAAGAGGTTTGAAACAATGTTGTCTCATTTTGGCAACCTGCCCATCTCGTGTTTATGGGATTGTGTGAGGTTTTCATATCAGTGGAACAAGCAAGATTTGGGCTGACAATAGTCACTTCTTTGAATATGATGCGTATTTTGGCTCAACATCTCTACATGCTTCATTTTTTAATCGATCTGAATTTAAGGGAATGTAGGACTGTTTGAGCCTTTGTTATATTTGTAATATATTTTGTATTCATGTATTTAGGACATGATAAAAGAGAGGACAAGTACAAAAAATCGAATTCAGGTGCATGGAAGTGGTAAAAGCCTGAGAAGGCTTCTATTGAAACCATGCATTGTCAAAAACTTATTTTACAATTATTACAAAACCAAAAAGTAATTATTACTGAAGTCAAAACAATTAGAGCTATTTAGAACATCACTACAATTGAACATTTTAGGATAAATTAAAGCACAACAGCTTATCCTTTATTCTGTTCTTATAGACGGTGATGCAGAGGGTTCCAAAAGGTCAATATTTGTATTTCAGAGTTTTGCACCACAGAATCGGCCTGAAAATCTTTTATGCAACATTTTATCTAATGTAAGATACCAATTTGAAGCCTTCCTACTAGAATACTTATGGGTTTGATGGTTTTTAGGAAAACAACTTATAAGAATGCCAATTTATATCATAGAGTTTTGAACACAAGTAAGAATGGTGAAAATGTAAATGGCCTGTATTTAAATAATTCTAGGGTTCCCTGGAGGTGGGTTCACTGGGGGTGTCTGGGACTGGGGGCCGTTGCCCCCCTCTGGAGGTGCTTGGGTTGCCTCGGGGGGTGGACTGCTGGCGGTCGTGAGTGGGGCCCCTTGGAGGTCTTGGCGGCGGCCATGGGTCACTGCCTGGTGGCTGCATTGCCCCTGGGTGGGTCTGGGTGGGGGCCTGGGTGCCCGGGGTGTGGAGGTGGCCGGCCCCGTGTGGGGATCTGGGCGGGGCCTTTGGGGTCGGGTCCTGACATGCATGCTGCCGGGAAGAAGGCAGGAACATGCAGCAGTGCCTGGCCCGGGTTCAGGGGCTTCATGTAGACCTTGGCTCCTCTGCTGTTCCATCACAGGGGAGGGGGAGGTACAGGAAACCTTACCTGGATGTCCTATGTCATATCTATTCTGGAAGTTGTGCAAATGCAGGGATGGGCATAGACTTTCTGCTGGGGTGGGGCTGGGTTGGTGCCCTCAGACTCCGTGGGGCTCTGCAATGCTGCTGCTTTGGGCCCTGGCAGGATGGGCTGGGGTCTCCATGCCCTTGGTGGCAATTTGACAACAGAGGTGCCTATTGGGGTCAGTGAGGGAGCTGGCTCCCTGGAGGGCTAAGCCCAACCAGCCATTCCTCCCCATCCCCACATATTTCTCTCCTCCTGCTCCCTCACATCATCACAAAAACATACACATAGGACCTTGGGGGGTGGACAAGTCAGGGAGTGCGGGTATGGACACCATTTCCGTATTCCTGTGGCAACTTGCCCCCCAATTTTGTTTGCACCTTATACACTTTCACCGACGACATTCCACGCAAACACACACTTAGGGCCGTGGGAGTGAGCACATTCAACGGCATTTGGCAGGGGGATTTCTCAGCCTCCTCCCGAGTGCCGGTGCCCAATTCCAATGTTAAACTGCACTGAGGGCTGTGGGCGCAAGTGGGCTGGTGCGGTGGCATCCACTGGCATAGGCCAGACAATGCCTGCACTGCCCGCTCCCCACAGCCATGGAATACACCTCATCAACACAACAGTATAATGGAGCAGGCGGAGGGAGACAAGGGGTCTTAGCACACCTCTGTTGTTGCTTGGCTTCCTGGGGCTGGAGACTAGGAGGGAGATCTGGCCGTCTGGTTGGGGTCTGGGGTGGTGGGTTGCTGTGCTCGGCATTGGGCAGGGGAGCCTGCTCATCGGCACCCCAGCAGAAAGGGTGAAACTCTGGTTACCGGTGATGGTTGTACCCAGTGTGCAGCAGTACTGGGACCAGAGTGAATAGGGTGTGTATGGGGAGCATGAGTGGTTGTCCGGCGTGCATTTTTGTAAGTCTTTGGTTGTATGTGTATGTGTGAGCATGAGGGAGGGAGTGTGTGACTGTGTTTGTGTATGACTGTATATGTCAGGTGGGGCCTTTGACTCCTTCCCTCTCCTGGGACCTCCTTTGATGATATAGATCTTCGTCTCCCCTCCCCCTGCCACACCTGGTGTGGGGTGTGGTGCCTTGGTCTGCCTGAGTGTTCGTGGCTCCCGGGTCCGGGGGTTTAAGATCTTTGGCGCCTGCCTGGTCAATCCCGGTGGCTGCCTGGTGGGGTCTGGGTCCCTGGGCTCTGCTGGGTCCCCGGCGGGGGTGGTCGCCCCTGGGTCCCGGGTCGCTGGGTCCCGGGCTCGGCCGGCTAGGGGGTGGGAGGCGGCGGGCGGGCCTGTGGGCTTGCCGCTGATATCTCCCGGGGCTCTGCCAGCTGCTAGTTGTGGCCCCCCGGGGCGATCCTCTGCGCCTCTCGAGGGGGGCGGGGGGGCTTTCTGGGTGCAGTCCCCTTGGGGTTCCTGTGTTCTGGGGCAGCGCCTGGATCTCTGGGACTTGGAGCTCCCCCCGTCTCCTACGCATCTTTGGGGGCAGATCTGTGGTCCCTCACACTCTCTATTGGACGCTCTTATAGAGAAACCTTACATAAACAAGGGCGTGTACACACGCAGGTGCTCACATGGTGCTCTCAAAAGTATGGGCTTGGACACGTTCAACACTTGTCTCAAGGCTGTCGTTGCCACTAAATGCACTGTGATTTATTATTGTGTGATTGTTTAGTTAAACAATGTTGATTTTATATTTCATCATCACCTTGATGCAGTGATAGCTTGCTCCTGATGTATTGTGTGTCCCATTTTTTCCTGCTCTTCTCTTTCTGCAGGTCTAGAAGCAGACTCTTGTTCATTATTGTTTATTTTTGTGGGGACCCCCCCCCCCCCCCCCCCTCTTCCCACCATTTGTCTTTTCCTTTCTCTTTCACCTCTGTCTCCGTGTCTGGTCGGACATACAAAGCATTCAAAAACAATAACAATAAAGTTTGAAGTATCAGGCGTGACATTTAAAGCAGACGCTTTGATGCTCCACCTGAGAATAAATCTGTAAGGCTTGTTACCAGCATTCAGACATCAATTCTGCTTGCTTCACAGCCAGACAGGACGCGGTTAATTAAAAAAATAATAATTCTAGGGTTCTAGTGCTTTACAACACAACAGATATCCACTAAAGTTAGTCCCATAGTCATCATCACACAATAGTGAAATTCATCTCTGCATTTGACCCATTGGAAGGGAGCAGTGCGCTGCAGCGGTGGCTGCACTTGGGAACTATTTGGTAGTTTACCCCAATCCCCTCTACCCCCACACCCACCCCAATCCAAGCCCAGTCCAAGGTTCTGTCAAATAGGCCAATAATCTTTAAAACGTTACAAACAGAAGAATGTCATCTGCCTGTGGCACACTAAGTTGTTTTGTCAAAAATGAGAGCACACTCACTATGGTCACACATAAAAAGTGCTAGACTTCACACTGCATGTCAGGACAAAACCAAGATCCTCTAAAATTGTGGAATGAAACAAGTCTCCAACTCTTTGGACTGCTCCTATATTTGGCTGTCTTGTCAAATTGTGCGACATGACAGAATGATGACCGTCTAGCTAGCATCTCATCAAGCAAGTCTTTACAAAGTAATAGTTAGTCTGAGGCCTTTCTTCAGAAAAAGGCACACAAAAGCTCACTTCTCGATCGATAGAAAGACATCTAACCGACTCTGAAAAGGTCAGAAAAAGAGTCTCTGGTCTGATGAGATTAAAATTAAACTACCGCAGGAGAAATCCAGTTTGAGTACTCCTCATAGGCAAAGCATTTTTAAAGGAAAAGCACAGAACATTTAGACCTGATCAGATCAAAGTGTAAAAAAAGTTTCCTACATTGTGCGTAGATCAAACATCTTAGTGGTTTTATAAGTCATCACATGGAAAAACAAAGCAAGGAACCAGGGATTGGAGAAGACAGTGAAAAGTTTCTGAGCAAAGACAACAGGGCTGATTATTATCTGAGGGAACTAATGATCGAAAGCTAATCAGCAAACAAATAAAGTCTGACCTAACTCCAAAAAATGACCCTTTTTGCCTTTAAAGGCAAAATATTGTCTGACAATGGACTGAATGTTACTAAAGAAAGTAGAAGGATTCATCAGTGTTCAGGTAGGGAAAAAAAAAGCTGCATAATAAGTGGTGCTTGGTGGCACAGTTGGTAGTAATGTTACATTGCAGCAGTAAGGTCACAAGTTCAAAATCTGGCTGTGACCTTTCTGCACAGTGTTTGCATGTTCGTCCCAGGTATGAGTAAAATTTCTTCAGGTACTCCGGTTTTCCCCTAAACTAGTTGGTGTGTAGGTGTGTGTGCGCGTCAGCACTGTCTCAATCCCAAGTGAGTCATGGTGGATGGCTGCTTACACTGAGCCAGGATCCTCTGGGTTTTCTTCCTATTAAAAGGGAGTTTTCCTCTCCACTGTTGCTACATGCTTGCTTAGTACGAGTATTGCTGTAAAGACTCTGACACTAGTCAGTGACTCGAAGCAATCTGCTAGGTTTCTTATATAGGAAATGTTTTACTCATTGGCTTAATGAATTAAACTGCATTGGAATGTTTACTTTATGAAGTGCCTTGAGGCGACTCTATAATAAATAAAGTGAATTGAACTGATCAATCCAAAAGCATACATGCTTGGGAAAACTGGTGACCATACAATTGCCATTATGTGTGAATGAGTGTGGCCCTTTAATGAACTGGCAACCTGTCCATTGTGCCCAGTGACTGCTAGAGATCAAAAATACCTTATATGGGTAGGGATGGGTACCTTTGACATTTGAATCGATCCGGTACTAATTCCCGGTACCTACGAATCGATACCGGTACTTAACGGTACCAATTTTCGATACTTTTGAGTGTTTATTATTTTAATTCTCTTTTATAATTAAATATATATTTTTCTCAATATATGACCATATTTGATAAATATCACGATAAATAACATTCAACTGTTTGTATTTTAACATCGTCCTTGTAGTTTTATAAGCTGATAATTAAACTGAAGCAAACATCTTTACTGTGAACTAAATTTACTATGTATCTTCATTCCTTTTGCCATCTTTTTTCATTTGATTTTTCCTACTGGGAAGTTAGAATTTCCGAGGAGAAAGCGAACGCACCATTACCTGATAACAATGGTAGCAATGGAAGCTAAGATATCAAGCTAACGATATCTTAAACAGTTTATTTAGCTGCTGGAGCAGATTAAAACGATGATGCCTCACACTTAAATTGTCACTGGTTTCGTCTTCACCCATCACATTTAGTAAAGTGAAGCCAAACTTTAGAGCGCGTTCATGTTGTTCTAGTTGGAAATTCGGAGTTCCGAGGAGAAAGCGAACGCACCATTAGTGAAACGGAAGCTAACATATCAAGCTAATTATATTTACCTACTGGAGCAGATTAAGATGAGGATGTCTCACTTAGATAGTTGTCGCTGGTTTCATCATCCAGTTACCCATCACATTTAGTGAAGTGGACCCAAGCTTTAGCGTGCGTTCTTTCTACCATGCTGCTCTGTTTACAACTGGTTCACAGCAAGCGACGACAAAACGCTCTTGCGCATGCGCAGCTGTCTTGGCAAGTTCTCGTTATGATGGACTGGTACCGAAACGAGGCACCGTTTGAAATTACGTGAATCGGTGCTCGGTCGGTACTGTGGAATTCGGTCGGTACCTTAAAAAGTACCGAATTCGGTACCCATCGCTATATATGGGACTTAGCTGTTTGGAAAATGGTTAAATTAATTTAAAAAATGTGTACCGAACTGCCAAGGAAGTTTTCATTTTTGGTGGGACTTTAGATTGCATCACTGCTTTTTGCATGACGAGGTTGACTTGACTTCAATGAGCTGGACACTAGAATGCTTTGTAAACAAATGACCAACACGCTGGATGATGATAAACAACTACAAGTATGATGATAGGGTCTCAAACCAGAAACAACTGGATTACATTGTGTCAATAGGAATGGTCAGGGTTAGGGGTAAATGGCTCAGAGGAGCAGGAAATTAAAGTATGTTGGGGTACTGCAGTAATTCAGATGATTTACACTTCTGTGGTGAAGAGAGGGCTCGGTTGAAAGGCAGACCTGGTGATTTACACTCAAGCCTTCACCTGTGAACATGAACTAATGAGACTAAAGACCAAAATAACAAGGGTGTGAGTACAAGTGGTGAAGGTGTCCTGGTTGTGTTATTTATTTCATATGATACGCAAAACAAAGTTTGGTGATTTTGATGAAAATTTTATTTTATTTTATTATTTTTTTGCAAATTACTTCTTCCTATTGACTTCATACTGTTTATTATGACTCCAAGGTCCAATAAATAAAGAACACGATTGCTAAACAAATATGAGACAATAAGTGCTGGGATTGCTTGAATCTGCACTCCATATGCATGCTCAGACCCTGACCTAAGTCATTACAATTTCCTCTGGAGGATTGTTCTGCAAGATAGAGGTCAGCCTTTTTTAAAAGAGGTCTGAATTAAATTGGATGCCCTGAAACACAGTATGACACACACAGACCCAAATAAACTGGTGTGAGCATCCCTCCTGGATCTAAATAGCTCTCCTGGATAATGGATTAATAATTGAAAAAGTATACCAGCATAATAAAAGGGCCATTAGTTTCAACAGAGGAAAGACTCAATTATTTACTTTATATGCTGGAAATAAAAGGCAGGGGTTAACGGGAAGTATTTAAATCATAGCAGAGAAAGCACAGCGTTTAGTTTAGGTGGATTCTCCTTAAAGCTCACATCCAGCAGTGGTGCCTTTCAGTTCTAAAGTAAAAAGTGTTGTGTTTTTTTTTCCTTTGGCTTTCCCACGCTGTCTAAACCTCAATTATATTCTCTACACACCACAAATCTGACCAAGTATCTGTCTACAAATGTTTTTATAGACCAAGTGGTCTTTTTCAAGTTTTCAGACCTAATTTTGTAGAGCTGCAGTAGTAAATCTGAATATAACTTATCATTAGTTAGGACATACATCTTTTTAAACAAGTCTTGTGTTTTTAAACTTTGCCTGAGTCATTTTTTAAACAGTTATTGGAGAAAAAAAACTTTGAAGGTTGGAGTAAAGGTCAGACTCATTTATCAAGATCAGATTTTGTAAAATGTCACTTGCAAGTTTCTTTAGAAGCAGGTTTTCTGTTCTTATTTCATTGTGTTTAAACGACTAACTCCTTTATTCCCTTTTACATTAATGGATGTGCAGGTGATGTAGATCAGGTCTCAAGAGAGAAGGACAGAAATGTTCTCATTACCAGCTCTGCAGACTAGATTTTTATGAGGCCATTCAAGTTAAATCTGAGTTTATTGACCCTAAATCCAGAGAAACTCCAGGTTTTAAATTCTAAAATAAGTATTCCCTTTAACACTAAGTCACTTCCCAAAGTAGCCTACTTTCTTACTTTGTGAACCCAATATAATCCCTTGCAGCTCACTTTGTCTCATTCTAACACCTTTTCTCCTGCTAAGTCTGACCGACTTCATTATGTGTCATGCTGTCATGTCCACTGATCATTCTGCTCATTTGTAGTCCAAATAAAAAAAAATGAAATATTATATTACATTAGGAGCTATGACTGATTTAGTTTGATAAAATATGCACATTTTGTATAAAGTCATTATTGGTAGAGCAATCTACATGAACTTTTCCCACACCCAGAAAAGTGCTGAAAACCTATTTTCAATTCCAATATTCTCAACAACGTTTATACATTTGTGAACCTTCTTGACTAGGGGTGGGAATTGATATGTTTTAGCAATGTCAACGGCACCATTGTCAATTCTGTCCATCAACCCAATTCCTGATCAATTCCCGAGTAGTTCAATAGGTGGCAAAAATTTACTTGCATGCGGTCTCCTGCATTATAACTGTCAGTTTATTAATGATAAAAATTCAGTTGTACCTGGTGTAAGGAAAATGAGAGGTTCTTACATTTTATTTAATGAGCCATAAGGCGTGGGATTCCATAGTAAATATGAAATCCACCTTACAGTTCGGTGGGTTAGTTAAACCAGAAGATCGGATCTTTTTAATGCAGAGATTATGTAACAGTTATGTATTCACTCAGAGACAACAGAATAGAGAGAGTCAAGTTTAAAAGTTAAGAATTTTATTACTAACAAATTAAACTAGGCTGACTTCAGAACTAAGTGTATAGTGTAGCTAAAAATGGATGAGACGGTGAATGGATGACGTGTCATGTAAATCAGAACCAGCAAATCCGAAGAAGCGATTAGTTCTGACGGGAACTGAAGATGTTTTGAAATAAGCTTGGGTTAGTTTCAGAACCGCATGAGACACCATCAAGCCGAGTCTACCTGCCTTGTGGAAGTCCTCTGGTAAGATCAGGAATGCCGAGGCCCAGCGGACCCTCTCTGGAAACCGAGCTGTTATCGCATATTTTGTGCTCAAATGTTTTTGCATATTCGTAGTGTTTCTGATCTTTGTTTCAATATCTACTTTCTAAGTATTGCAAGTTGCCCTGTTGTCATCCTTTCTCATGTAAGCATAACAAAACTTTTGAGCGATTGTGCTGCTTAGGCGCCATGTTTCCTGCTGAGTAAATGCATAAGCTACGGAAACGTGCGTAGTGACATCATTCACACCGACTGGAATTGATACGGGAATTGTTTGCAAAAATGACAAATGATTCATATGAATTAACACAGTGGGATTTGGTTCTCAGCAAGAACTGGTTTTTGATTCCCACCCCTATTCTGGACCAAAATTTTCTTCAGAAAAATACTTAAACATATAAAAAAAACTTAAATATTTGCTAATATTTTATAACCAGTTCATTTTTTCTAAAGACAACTTCCCCAAAGTCATTATCAGTTTGATATTTTCTCTTTCACAGATGAATAAATCCAGGATGTGAATATTTAATGTACTGTCAGATTCCAGCACTTTATCATCCATTAAGGAATTTTAGGTCTACTAAATGATAAATGAGTGAACTATAGAGGGGGACAAAGTGTAACAGTGTTAACTTATTACTTTCGTCCTCATTTCACTGTCTTTGTTATTTAGAGATGAATGTTCGTTGCCACACATTTCTACCTGCAGTGCATCAAAACAGTGGCTTTTAATTCTTTATGCATGAGAGACACAGAATGTCTTACACAAATCAAATCAGCAATTCTAAAAAGATAGAAAACATAAATAAAAATAAAAATTAATCAACTGGCATTTGAAAATTGCAAAACTTACACTAATCTTAAAAATAATTGCACGAACAAGCAATGGTTTTCGCGAAGATGCAATGCATATAATTATAATTTTGTTATGTAGAAAGTTAATGTGATGTTAGTATTTAATGTTATAAGATCACGTGGGGAGTTACTGTCAAACTCCCACCAGCAACTATATTAAAAATGAAAGTAAAAACAGGCAGTAAGTTTTGCTTTTGTATACAGAATCAGCTGAGATGATAATCTGAAACTATGTAGAGCTCCTAGAGCTTTTCTCCATTAGAGCTAAAGGTCAGGTGACCAGAGACTGCACAGGGATTGTGGAGGACAGACATGTTTAGGAGCAGCTTGTTAAAAAAGCGTAATGAACGCGGCGTTGATTGCAAAAAAAAAATTGTTATGTACAAGAGAAACCAAAGTCTGCGGCTGCTCAGAGACCGCCCCACACCCCCTTTATGCTGCTATCGCCTAACGCTTTGTGAAAGGGACACCGCTGTGCAACATTAACGCAACAGTCTGACCACTTCTAAACGACCTAAAGCTCCCTGATGCCGCTTCAGCGTTGTGGTAAAATGACAGCATTGTTTGGTAAACGTGGCTTTCATAACAAGTCTTCTGTGGTGGTTCAGGTATCTGACTGGAATTTTATTCATCTTCTTTTGGTAGATTTCTAAGCATGTCCCACTGGGAGATGACAAGGCAAACACAGAACTAACAGGAGTATAGATTCTCTCCAGATTGGGATTACCCTGGTAAAGGTGGAGAAAGTCACCGGCAACAGGAAAGTTGAATTTCCCTCTTTGACCAGTGACTTCCACTGCTTCATCTTATGGATGTGATTAGAGTTACTTCTTTGAAAATCTCCTCTGAATAAATTTCTTTAGAATTACATAATATATCACTCACTTCTCAAATCATTCGACAAAATAATGAGTCGATGAACGAGAAGCAACATACAGTATGACATTTTATAATGTTTTGTCTTCTGATGACAATTAGGTTACAGAACTACATTTAGCACTTAATGATTCTATTGCTGCTGCATTGTTGAGACTGTTAATATCTTCAGCTGTCTGCCGTCAGTCTACAATTAGCTACACAAAGTGCCACTCACCAGTGTGCTTTGTTCTTTAGTCTTTCCCTTCCATTCTTTGTAAATCATTAAATGAACAACATGCTCATGTAGAATTATTCATGTGCTGCTGAACACTCAGTGGGAGCAATTAATGTAGTGGTAGTGCATTCTTAAAATTAGCCATTTGTGGTGTGGGTGTAATTAAATATTATTTTTGCAGATTGCTGACCTTAAAAAGGGAAATGACGTAACTGCTGGGTATTAGAGATCTACTTCCGATTAGAATTAAGATGTTGCATTTCTCTTTGCTTGCTGCGTGCTGAGTAACTCTAATGGCATCATGGCATCCTGAGATGGGCTTCATGGAGAGGTGAGTGGGCCAGGAGTGAGCCATCATGCCCTCCACTTCTTCCATTCATAGCAGAGGTGTCCTGCAGTAGGTGTATTCCCAACGGTGGAGGACCGAGGTCTTTAGAAGAATGCTCCATGCAACGCCTCCCATGTCGGATCTCAGCAGGTGGATCTTGTACAAACATGCGTTTGTCTGCAGGGGATGCGGACTGGGAGGATGGAAATGAGCAAACCTTTATTATGCAAAAGAGGACCATGTGGTGATGAAAAGAGAGAGACTACAGAGCCAAATATCCAGCAATAATCCTTAGATGTCTCAGACCACCCAGCTCGTCGGATTACCATGCATGCCCTCCTTTGGTTTGTGATGGGGCACTGGGACAGTCTGGTAAAAGGCAACATAAATCAAAGCAGTCATCCTGACATTCAACATAGGACAACATTTCAAAGGGGAAACCAGAGCCATAGCAGTTTTCCTCTCTCTGGTGTGCACTCATGCACAGCAAACACACTGTTCGGTTTCTGTCAATAGTCTGTGCCAGGCCAGCATGTATTGTGTACACTTCTTTTCTTGTTAGTGGCGATAGTGTTTATCTAGACTTTCATGACAAGTGTTATGTTATTTTTTGTTTCTTCTGTGTGTTTGTGAAAATTTTCGTTAAACTGCACAAGACGTGCAGAAACAAGCACACAAACACAAAACATGACAGTTTATGTAATCACCACTATCTTGACAAGATGGAAAGTGTATTACCAAAATGTGAGGCTGGAATAGTAGCCTTTTTTTTCTCATGTTGTGATTTTAGAATATTAAATATATCCAGTGGCTGAATCTGTGAAGGAAAAGTACAAAGGTACAGATGGGAATGGCCCGTAATGGGCCATTCCCATCTGTACCTGGTCGGCCCGGCCCAGATAGCATAGCTTGCTTACATATCTTGGTGGCCTGCCTTTTTTCAGGGTGCAACAAGACTGTTTTTCAGCCCTCTTCCTGAGGTGGTCTGCTTCAGGCTGACCAGGGCCAACACACCCACTGCTGACAGCAAATCCACACCTTCCATTAGAGCAAGCCTCTGATTGGTGGGTAGAATCAGCCCACATGAGCTTAAGGCATGCTCAATTCATTATCATTCATTATCATGCTGATTACCTAGAAGCTGAAAATGTCTCTGACTGCATTCTTTGCATACCTAAGCAAGGATGTGTGGAATCAACCGGGCCAGGCTGGGGACGACTGGAGCTATCCAGGCAGGGCCGACCAGGTACAGATGGGAATGGCCCATAAGTCGTGAGGCCCAGACTTCCCTTTCCCCAGCCACTTGGGCCAGCTCCTCCAGGGGAATCCCAAGGTGTTCCCTGGCCAGATGAGAGACATAGTCCCTCCAAAGTGTCCTGGGTCTTCCTTTAGGCCTCCTCCTGGTTGGATGTGCCCAGAAAACCTCACAAGGGAGACGCCCAGGAGGCATCCTGACCAGATGCCTGAGCCACTTCAACTGGCTTCTCTCGATGTGGAGGAGCAACAGGTCTACTCCAAGCCCCTCCCGGATGACCGAGCTGCTCACCCTATCTCTAAGGGAGAGCCCAGCCACTCTGCGGAGAACACTCATTTCGGCTGCTTGTATCTGCAGTCTCGTTCTTTCGGTCACTACCCAAAGCTCATGACCATAGGTGAGGGTAGGAACGTAGATCGACCAGTAAATTGAGAGCTTCGCCTTCTGACTCAGCTCTCTCTTCACCACGACAGACCGGTACAACGCCCGCATCACTGCAGATGCAGCACCAATCTGCCTATCGATCTTATGCTCCAGTTTTTACTCACTCGTGAACAAGACCCCGAGATACTTAAACACCTCCACTTGGGGCAGAATCTCATCCCTGACCCGGAGAAGGCATTCTACCCTTTTCCGAATCAAGACCATGGTCTCAGATTTAAAGGAGCTGATTCTCATCTCAGCTCCTTCACACTCGGCTGCAAATCGCTCCAACGAAAGCTGAAGATCATGTTCTGATGAAGCCAACAGGACCACATCATCTGCAAAAAGCAGAGACCTGATCCTCAGGCCATCAAAACAGGTGCCCTCAACACCTTGGCTGCACCTAGAAATCCTGTCCATAAAGGTTATGAACAGAATCGGTGACAAAGGGCAGCCTTGGTGGAGTCCAACTCTCACTGGGAACAAGCCCAACTTACTGCCGGCAGTGCGGACCAAGCTCTGTCACTGGTCATACAGGGACCAACAGCCTGTATCAGAGGGCCTGGTACCCCATACTCCCGGAGTACCCCCCACACGCCCCCCCGAGGGACGCGGTGAAATGCCGTCTCCAAATCCACAAAGCACATGTAGACTGGTTGGGCAAATTCACACGCACCCTCCAGGATCCCCCTAAGGGTATAGAGCTGGTCCAGTGTTCCACAGCCAAGACAAAAACCGCATTGCTCCTCCTGAATCTGAGGTTCAACAATCCGATGGACCTTCCTCTTCAGAACCTCTGAACAGACCTTACCAGGAAGGCTCAGCAGTGTGATCCCCCTGTAGTTGGAACACACCTTGTGATCCCTCGTTTAAGTAAGGGAACCACCACCCTGGTCCACCAGTCCAGTGGGACTGCCCCCGATGTCTACGCGATATTGCAGAGCCACGTCAGCCAACACAGCCCCACAACATCCAGAGCCTTAAGGAACTCCGGGAAGATCTCATCCACCCCTGGAGCCTTGCCACAGAGGAGCTTTTTAACCACCTCAGTGACCTCAGCACCAGAGATTTGAGAGGCCAACTCAAATTCCCCAGACTCTGCTTCCTCACTGGAAGACGTGTCGGTGGGATTGAGGAGGTCTTCGAAGTATTCTGCCCACTGATCCACAAGGTCCTGAGTAGAGGTTGGCAGCACACCGTCCCCACTATAGTGTTGGTAGCGCACTGCTTCCCCCCCCCCCTGAGTCGCCGGATGGTGGACCAGAATCTCCACGAAGCCGTACGAAATTCTTGCTCCATGGTCTCACCGAACTCCTCCCATGCCTGAGTTTTTGCCTCGGCGACTACCCGAGCTGCGTTCCCCTTAGACTGCCAGTACCCGTCAGCTGCCTCTGGAGTCACACAGGCCAAAAAGACCTGATAGGATTCTTTCTTCAGCTTGACAGCATCCCTAACTGCCGGTGTCCACCAGCGGGTTCGGGGGTTGCCACCACGACAGGCACCGATGATCCTGCGACCACAGCTCCAGTCGGCCGCCTCAACAATGGAGACACAGAACAGGGTCCATTCAGACTCAATGTCTCCCGTCTCCCCCAGAACATTTTGGAAGTTCTGCCGGATGTGGGAATTGAAGCTCTTTCTGACAGGAGACTCTGCCAGATGTTCCCAGCAGACCCTCGCAATACGTTTGGGCCTGCTTGGTCTGACCGACATCCTCCCCCACCATCTGAGCCAACTCACCATCAGGTAGAGGTCAGTTGACAGCTCCGCCCCTCTCTTCACCTAAGTGTCCAAGACATGCGGCCGCAGGTCAGATGAAACAACAACAAAGTCGATCATCGAGCTGCGGCCTAAGGTATCCTGGTGCCAAGAGCACATATGGACACCTTTATGTCTGAACATGGTGTTCATTCTGGACAATCCATGACTGGAACAGAAGTCCAATAACAAAACACCACTCAAATTCAGATCAGGTTCCTCCCAACCACACTTCTCCAGGTCTCACTGTTGTTGCCCACGTGAGCGTTAAAGTCCCCCAGCAGAACGATGGAGTCACCGGAAGGAGCGCTGTCCAGCACCCCATCCAAGTTCTCCAAAAAGGGTGGGTAGTCCGAACTGTAGTTTGGTGCATAAGCACAGACCACAGTCAGAACCTGTCCCCCCATATGTAGGCGGAGGGAGACTACCCTCTCATTCACCGGGTAAACCCCAACGTACAGGCACAAAGATGGGGGGAAACTAGTACGCCCACCCCTGCTCGGCGCCTCTCAGTGGGAGCAACTCCAGAGTGGTAGAAAGTCCAACCCGTCTCAAGGAAACTGGTTCCAGAGCCAGAGCTATGCATTGAGGTGAGTCTGACTATATCTAGTCAGAACCTCTCAACCTCACAAACCAACTCAGGCTCCTTCCCCACCAGAGAGGTGGCATTCCATGTGCCAAGAGCCAGCATCATGTATTACCAGGAATATTACATATTATTGATCATTTAATAAATATGTAGCAACATCCATCATGTTACACATTTCTGTTTCAGTAGTGAGCAGTAGTATTTAATGCCTTTCAATTAAAGATAATTGGGTTTAGAGTCGTCCTCTGTAATGATTCAGAATTTCATTCTTGCAGCTAAAACATGTGGACAGATTTTATACTGATAAAAAACACATTAGCCTAAGAAACAGCATCAGTTCTGATTGCTTGTTTATGTGTTTGTCTGCAAACCTCAGCCTTCCTTCACTCTGTCATCGGCTCCTCTGACAGCTGTTCGGCCCAGCGGGGCCCCGAGGCAGAACATGAGGCTCCATCTGATGTCAGTTTGTCTGGTATCAGCGGGGCAAGGCGCTTTGTTTTTCTCTCAGTGCCCTCACCTTTGAGGCAAGCGAGAGCATCTTCAGTGGGGCAGAAAATCAGCGGAAGTGAGAGACATAATGCATGGTGAGAGCTTTAACAAGTTCACGAGGACAGTCAAATAAACCCTCCCCTTAACTGGCAGGGTAGAAAAAAAACTTTTTCTAGTTTAAAGAAATTGCCATTGACTGCTTGTGTTAATGAATCCCTCTCACTGAGGATGTCAGTGTGGTTGTCAGTGGCACCATTTCAGCAGTGTTACTGCCAAGTTGTACAAGTTACCTGTTCCTCCAGTTCAAGTCAAAGATATCCTGATATTGAACAGGAACCCGAAACTGTGGTTTGTTTTTCTGCAGATTTGACTTACTGCCAATCAGTACAGCAAACAGCTCATGTCCCCTGTCTTTGCTGCAAGAACACATGGTCCAGCACACTTCCTTCAAATGTAGGCAGTTCATTATTTTCATAGGTTAATACTGAAATAGCTCAGTTCTAATGTCAGTTCCTTGGTTTAGTTGTTTGCTTTGGGGTTTTTGTTTCCAGTGCTTTGCACAAAGCCATCGACGTGGTAAAACAACAGCAAAAACAAAAAGTCAACTTCTGTCCACAAACAATATTAGTTCCATGCAAGACTAAATATTTGGAGTGACTATATGCTGGGCGTGAAGGCCTAAGTAGCTGAATAACTGAAAAGAATATTTTTAATAACAATAGTATAATTCAGCACCAAAGCTCTCTGCTTGATATCGGACAAATCCAGAGGGTCAGTAGTATAGAGAAGGATTCTTCTAAAGAAAACAAATGCAGACCTAATGATCAAGACGGTTATATTTAGTGAATGTTTCAGTCAAAGCTAAAATGAAAATTGAATTAGTAAACGCAACAATTTATTTATTACAGTCATACTGAATTCAACTTTGGATATGAAAAATTCCTAGGTGGTAAAATGAAGCATTAATGTTTCTTGAAGCAACTCCTTAGTATGAGGAAGGCAGTGAATGCTTTGTGAGTAAATAGTTTAGAAAGTTATTATTTTTCACTTGTCATAGCTACACATCAGACATTAATTGGGGAATGCAGGTTTTCTTTATATGTATTTTTTACATATCATTTCCCTTTCACTGCTGGGATCCTTGTAGGTTTTACTTCCGTTGTACCCTAGCCTTGGGTATGAAGCACTGAATTGAATGAATTGTTACAGATCTTTGTCACGCATTATTTTAAGGTCTGTTTTCCTTTCAAGATGAGGGCCTCACGCCGGCCTGTGACCCTGATGTGTTCATGGATCAGATTTGAAGGCGTAGTGATGGAGAAGAGTGTCCAGTTTATATGTTTCATCTCTTTTTTTAGTTATGTGGTTCAAGTGGTGTCTTCTAGTCATGAACTTCAGAAAGCACAATGGAGGCTTTAAAGGATTTGAGGGCCAAGTTCGCTCTGAGTCGGCCTCAAGCCGATTGGTTAAGTTTAATTGGTTTCTTGTTCACAAACAAATCAGATTTGCAAAAGGCAGTACTCATGGAAAGATGGTGAAAACATTCTCCATCAAAAATTATTTTGCAGTAGGGCTGCTTCTTCTTTTCACTAGAATCAGGAGTCAACTGTCTGAAGTCTCCTCCTGGATCTGTACCCTTAGTGACACAACTTGGGTATAATGTGGATGGAAAGATGTATGACAGATGAATGACCTCCACTTACATGGTATCTTTCTGAGTCAGAGGACTCCAAAGTGCTTTACTCAGGCAGCAGTAGCTCAGGAGGTAGAACGTGTTGTCCAGTATTCGGAAAATTGCAGGTTTGATCCTGGCTTCCACCAGAGAATGCTACAGTTGTGCACTTGGGCAAGACACAATCCACCTTTCCTGCTGGTGGTGGTCAGAGGGACCAGTGGCACTGGCACCAACCTTGCTTCCATCAGTGCGCCTCAGGGCAGCTGTGGCTATATTGTAGCTCATCAACACCAGTGTGTGAATGTGTGTGAATGGATGAATGACTGATTGTGTTGTGAAGTGCTTTGAGAGTTTTAGAATTTTAAGAAGGCACCATACAAATACAGGCCCTTTACATTTACACTACAGTGAATCATTTATCCACACACGCACATGCATGTGCATGCACGCGCGCACACACACACACACTCATTTTGATAAGCTACAATGTAGCCACAGCTGCCCTGGGGCACATAGATGGAGGTGATTCCTTCCAACCACCACCAGCAGTAAAGGAGCAAGAAGTGTCTTGCCGAAGGACTGACATGACTGCAGGAGCCTGGCTTCAAACCTGCAACCCTACCGATGAGCAATTCTGCATTTTCTTTTTTTTTGCATTACTGGATTCAATCCAAGTAGTCTTTATTGTAACTTCTCCCAAGGGTTTGTTCAAATTTCCCAATAGTTTCCTGAAAAAACATACAATGATCTTAAAAATAGCCTATGCAACTCCAAATCATTGTGATGCACTTTCCCTAAGTAAATCTATGAAAATAGTTTCTACTTTAAAGATGTTTTGTTCTTAGAGTCACAAGCAGAGCCATTAAAGTCCACTCATGACTCAGCTCAGCCCCTAGGTGTGATGGCTCCTCTGTGGTCATTTATCAGTCAGCAAGTGTTAGCAAGAAAAATACAAGGACATCTCAAGGAGGGACAACTCTGAGCTGGAGAGAGTAAGTCTGGCAGTTGTTTCTGTTGTTTTTTCTTTTAGGCATGTTTCCTCAATTTAAACATGAACTATTTGTTGTTTGCACTCCAGTTTTCTTCAACAACCCCAAAAAAGATATATATATATATATATATATATATATATATATATATATATATATATATATATATATATATATATATATATATATATAAACATGAATGTTAGGTTAAATTGTGAATTTTGAGTTGCTTTGAATATAGTGTGTCTGCAGACTAAAGATACATCTGATTGCAAAGATAAAGAAAAAAAATAAAAACAGAGATTGGAATTATTTCTTTAAAACTTGTAATTTATTGGGTAAGTTTTAGGCCTTCTCATGCAGCCTAATGGGAAAAATAAATGTTAAACTTCCATTGTAGAATGTCTCAGGAGTCTAGGTACCTCCGATGGACTGTCCAGGGTGTACCCTGCCTGCTTGCCGGAAACTGCTGGAGATAGGCACCAGCCCTCCACGACCCTGCCTGGATAAGCAGGTTTAGAAGATGGAAAGATGGAAGTCCGTACAAACTTTAATATTATCCACAAGCGTTACAAATGTAATGAAGTCCAAATGCAGAAGAAACTTGGTTTGGATCCATCAACCCCAAAAAAAGATGATTTCTTAGGCATGGAATATACTTGCACGTTGGTGCAGGCAGCAGACTGTGTTTTTTTCCACGTAGTTGCTGCTACATGGCATAGCACTGCATGCAGTTTTGGAGTGTTCCACTAGTGGGTGCACTAGAGAACTCAAACCGGATTGAGAGCAGGGTTTGTGGGTACAACCAAAACAATGATGGTGTCAATAAAAGAGCTCACTTACTGGTTAACTTTGAGATCACAACAGAAAAAAATCACAGCAGCGGTGTCGTTGATGGTGTGAAAGGCCTCTAAACCAGAGGTGGAGTCACCATGGTGCGTGCGTCTCGCTCGTTTTTTCAACTCGACTTACTGGTTTCTCGTATATTGCAGCGGTCAGATGCGTTGCATTCATTTCGGAGGATGTGCACAAACAGTGCTTTAAATCTATGCAAATAATGCGTAGTTGCCATTTTAAACACGCATTTGCGTCATAAAACAACAAGTATATCATGGTCCTTAGAATCAAATGTGGTTCATCCCAAAAGTGTCCCAGTATGAATTAATGTTTTATGTCTTTTCAAAGGCAGCCACGTTTATTCCCATTCTGTAGAAATCCACTCTTTCAATTTGGCTTTGAAATAACTGAACAGATATGTTATATTTCAAGGTGTTTGCACATTTTGAGCAGCATTATAACAAGTCCAACACGTACTGCTTTGCTGAGCATCGAATATTCGCCTGCGTTATATTTCAGAGATGGACTGGATATTCACATATCTCAAAAACCTAAGAATCATAGTGTGTGTTAAAAAAATGACTGCGCTATTTACATACTTTTTGCTATGCTCATTTATTTTGGCATTTCTCCTAAAACTACTTGTTGTGTTGTGATTTTTATCTGCATTTTCAAACAAGTATACAAACACAACATAGACACATTAGCATAACGGTCAAAAGCCACTTTCAACAAAAATCTATGAAACCAATATGTTCTTATATTCTTTGCAAATTATAATAAAGATGTTTTGAGATGTAAAGATTAGTTCTCATTCAAATTCAAAAGAGAAACCCTTATAAACCAGAATTAATTTACTATTCTTTCTTCATATTTATTGTATTTCTCTTGAATCAATGAATTCTCCAGGCTCAGTATTTTATATACTGAATGTACCCAAAATTTAAGGGAACAATAATGCTATCACGTATTTCACTCACTTTCACGGTGATATAAACACTATGTGATCTGCTCCTAAGCAATCCCATCTCACAGCCTGAGTGGAACAAAACCGAGGCGCCTTTATCTCAGGTGTACCGAATCAAAGTTTGTTCTTCACTTCACTTCCTTGCTATTTTAAAGCTGTGTAAATTTAAACTTGAAATAGACACAATGCTTTTGTTTGCCTTTTAATGTGTGAGCAACACTTCTTCTTTTTTTTTTTTTACCAATGTGCAAATAATGCATGCACATTTAATCTGTATGTACACAGATTAAATGAGTGTTCCTCTAATCCTTAAACCCAGTGAGAAGGTTGGGCTGCTTCCTGCAAAAATGTTCAAATAAGGCATTAATAGTGTAGGTGGGAGCAATTGTGTTTTGTGGTGAGTAGGAGTGAAGAAGGTTGCTTGGTGTCAGAAATCATTGAAGCATCACTTAATCTAGCCTTTTTACAGGTTGGGAGCCTTTCATCACTTAAGAAATTCTATTGAAATGTGGTTTGATTCTGAAAATAAAATTAAGTAATTATGTGCTAAGATTTATGCATGCTAAAATGTTAGAGGATAATTTATTGAATGTACAGACCCTAACATTAACAAAAATATACAAGTATTACAGTGAAATGTTTCCTGCTCTTGCCCGACTGGTTGAAAGTGGAATTGCAACTGTTGTAAACAGCCCTGCAGCACCCTGCTCTAGCTAGCGCCAACACTAACATGAGCCAACTAATAGCAAAATAAACTGTAAAATAATAAGATCCACACTGTTGGACAAAAATAGTATTACTTACAAGTCCAGTAGCAACAAAGCCAGGTCACCGTCCGTCCGTGATTCTGTAGCCTCTTTTAGCTTCCTTAAAACTGTAGGCCGATGTTCACTCTGGTTTCGGCTCTTTGCTTTGCCTCCAAAGGCATTATTCTTACATTTACTTCCAGGCTCTACCATGATGCCAACAGATAAAGCAAACTTATTCTTCTTCTTGCGCTTTTTATTGACAATCTGTGAACTGAAAATGCTAACTGCTGGAATTACAGCTAATAGCAATAAAGCAGGTAAAGAACAACTCCTAGGACAGCTACCTGCTCCACAAAACTATCTAGTATGGTTTTTGGTCAGCAGAGGGCTGCAGTGTGGTGTTGAACATTAAACTGTTTAATTTTCTAACCCAACAAACCCTGAGATCAATGTTCTAGTATAACGTTTTTTAAACTATCTCTTGTTAGTTTAACAGACCGGATGTGGAAATCTGTTTCCAGCATTCGTCACGATGTGTACAATTTCTAATACTGGTAAGTTCAGGGGGAAAAAAAGGTAATTGGAATTATTCACTTAATTGAAAATGTTTCTTTGCTTTTCCAATGAACTCTTCCAATTCAAACTGAATAATGCAGAGTATTAGGCTTTTAAACTGCAGTGTGCTTTTATTTTATTCCAGCTAGTTTATGAGCCTTCATTGTCATGGGTTGTGGGTCTTCTTTGTCCTGGTTCACATGTGACTTTTTTTTACCACATTCTTGAACGAGTGGGTTGCTGTGTAACAGTTTGGCGATCTCTTATTTCACAATGACAACCTATTTTCCTCTATACATATATTTTGTATAAAATATGTTTTCTGTCCTTCAAAGGCTTGCGCCTTACACACATAAATGGGAAACACAGTTGTGATCTGAAGACCAAATCGTTTGCATGCATGTTGAATATTGTTCTAAGTTTTGGGAAAATCTATGAGCGTGGATTTACTGTCAGTTTTCTCAGTTTAGAACATCCATTGTATTTTGTAAGAGAAGAAGAAAAGAAGCATTTTTGAGAAGAGTGGAGTTGGAATATTGGTCCGATTCATGGTCTCAGGACCAATAAACTCTAAACACCACTCCTTAATGACAAGCATTACTTCCTTTCAACTGAGAAAAGCTAGACAATATGCCACAGGCAAAATTTTATTAACTCTCTTAGCTGGACCAATAAAGGTGTTTTAATGTAGATCTTGTTTGGAGACAACAGAGTGGTAATCTTCTAAAAAGAGAATGGAGCATTTTCCACTTTGGAAGTGTGAGTGTGTGTGTGTGTGTGTGTGTGTGTGTGTGTGTGTGTGTGTGTGTGTGTGTGTGTGTGTGTGTGTGTGTGTGTGTGTGTGTGTGTGTGTGTGTGTGTGGTTTGTGAAAGTAAAGAAATGCCTTTTCCATCCTCTTTAAAATGTTGATACCTCATCCTTACCAGCTTCCTTGGAACTTTGATGTCCAAGCATTTTTTTTTCTTGAGATTACCAACCAAAGAGTAGTGTTGAACTTGAATGCCTGGCATGATGATTGTTTAGGGCAACAGTTATGTATTGATACTTCCAAGGAAATTTGACAAAAAACAAAACACAGGAAAGATGTTCCAGTTAAATTGTTGATTGTCACTCCCACTCAGTCAACTGGTTGGGAATTTTAATGAGGTTTTGGCACTACCGTTCAAATGCAAGCAGGGAATTCTGAGTGCAAGGAGAACAATTCAAACAGAAGCACAAGATATTTACACAAGCAACATAATATATGAGAATTTTAAACAGAGTTGGAGGAAAGGTAGAGAGCATTTGCATTTAAGTAGATTGTTGTCTGTGTGGGAGAAGAGTTTGAATAAGTAACAACATTTCAGTGTGATGGTGAGGTTGCTTTGCCTCAGCACAGTCTGATCCACCTTACTTTTTAGATAAATACTCAGAACATAACATTTCCTTGAGAATTCACTGTATTAAAGGATTTTCACAACACTTGGCTTTCCTTTAATTTGCCATGAAGCGTTGTTTCCCCCAAGGAATGGATTCTAATCTCAGCCATCTCCTGATGACGCAGAGACTGCCACCTGCTTTTAAGTGTCATTGAGTTTTTTTCCCCTCATGCCACTGTCTGGCATCTGTTATGTCACTGTCTCAGCCATTTTTAATGTGATTAAGCTCATCAAATAGTTCTTCACTTACACATAAACCAACACCAAAGGTTGTGTGCAGAAAGAAATACATGAAAGCAATAAGAGCTCTTGAAAACACACTTATTGGATGCACTTGAAAGGCTGTATTCAATTTCCTTTGAATTCATTTAAGGTTCCGAGGCATTACTAATCTTGTTTCATCCCAGATGGGCTGTGATAACTCCATCCCTCCTTCCGTAAACACTACAAAGAGTGAATAAGATCAAGTGAGCTTTTGTGATCATCATGATCCATGTCAATGTCAGAGAGAGGGATAGTGTACTCTGAACTCACTAGCAATAAATCACATGGAACATAAGCATGCTAATGAATGTACTGTAAACACTGTTAATACATATAGTACATATTTGGTAAGGCATTCCCCATGCAGCAGTTTAATAAGATTTCTGAAGGATTTTCAAGATGCTTTTTAAAGGTTGGGTACAGGGATGTCTTCGTTAAAGTGCGGGTTATCAGAAAAAAAACATTGTACCTTCTAGTTTCAAAAATTATTAGTCACTCTGAGTTTAACATGCAGCTTGAACATAAAAATTGTCTTCTTCTGCTATTTCCTTTAGTAGCTTCTGATGAAAATAGACAGAAAAACGCTTGGTTCAGAGAAGACGCAACTACGCACTACATTCCCCCTCGTCCCCTACCCTATCTGCGCGGCTGCTCACAACAGGGAAGGTGTTTGTTGGTTTAGCATCCAGGAAACAGCAGAGAACATCTCAACTAGTATTAGCTAGCTGTTAGCACTAGCAACTCCACAACACAGCAGAACTCCTCCAAGTTTGTGTTATTTGTGAAGATCAAAACATCAAAGTTGTAGAGTTCTGTTGCTGTTATCCAATCTGAGGCGAGATGTCGAAATTTCAGGAAATAAATCCTGAAATAGATCCTTTCTCCTCCGGCTGACTTCCAGGTCCTCAAACAGGAGCATCTGGGCCTTTTTTCCCCAGAGAATGATTTACAAGGCATTCGTAGAAATAACTGCAAATGTATTAAAAATATGGGTAAACTTGAATTTTAGGATATCCTGTAACAGATACTGTCCCATGTTATCTAACACTAAACAAACAGAAACTTGCATTTTTCAGTAGTTTTTATTTTTAAAGCACTTCAAGTTTCATATTTTGTTACTTATCTTTTTGTTTATAATTCCTTTTCATAAAGCACAGTATAGGAATTTTAGTCTTCACTGCAACAGTTTTTAACCTTAAAGCATACAACAAAAGAGAAACATGCAAGCTCCAAATGAGCTCAGTAAAGTTTCTTGTGGTTATCTGATAAAATATTCATCTACATGAGATGGTGAAGTATTTTATTTTTAAAACAGCTTGGGTAGCATACTGTGTGCACTCCATCAAAGGCTGATCAACTTTTGGCAGACTGTCAGTTTTTTGGCACAACCTGTCAGGGTGGGTTTCCTGTGTCAATGCTTCACCTCAGCTCACCAGTTCTTCCATATCTTCCACACTTGTCTTTCATACATTAATAAGTCAAGCTTCCTCTCACTCCACTAATCACTCATACTGCTCACTTTTATCTTTCAGTCCAGAGTAGAGCTGTTATGTCACATTTACAGACACTGCCATGTTGATTCTCAGGGTATGTGACTGAAAATCCCTCCTATTCTTCTGCACACAAGCATGGTGTTTTGGAGCATCAGCTAACAGAATGTAATATTTAAACATGCAGTAGCGTGGTCAGCACCACGTGGTTGGACAGTAGCAATACCAACACTCAGACAAGATTTATGGGGGGGTGGGTTTGAAAAGTTTTTGTTAAATCAGAACAATGTCACATTTGTTTGCACTAAGGGGGTTGGAACTGTTGTTCAAAAGTGTGACTAGACGTCTGTTTTGGTATGGCACCAAATGCTGGGTTCCTGTTGCACTCCTAGCAATGAAGGTCAAAAGCATAATGTGAGACTACTTTTTAATTTGAACTCGCATCCAGAACATGAAATCAAACCAGGACATCCAAATTATGTATGCAGTTAGACTTTATTTGGTACACAAAAAGAAATGTGGTCAAAGTTTAAAGAATTACAATATCAAATGCATCTAACACACATATAGATTGTGGATCAATGCATTAGCATTAGTCTATCCTCTTAAATTAATCCAAGAAAGCCCCAGGGTTCCTGGCAGAGGATTTAATATATTAAATTCTGATCAAAGCAGACAACCTTTGGTCCATCTGAACCTCTGCCTCTGCTTCTTAATCTGGGAAGGAGATCCCAATAGCCCAGCTCCTTCTCTGGGGTTAATTGTGTGTGTCATTCATAATACAACTCTGGTCTTCCTAGTTATCTTGGATTACACAGAGAACCTGATTCAGTCCTACTATTCTAATTTCTTAAATGTTGCCTTTGTATGGAAAGGAAAATAAACGTATCCTCATTATGCAACTGAGCTGAGGGAAGTTCAAAGGCTTAATCAATTAAACAGAGAATTTTGATTGCGCTGACCTTTTAAATGCATACAATCTGGAAATTACAATACAATTCAAACACTATTGTGATTATTGTTAATTAAAATATTTAGAGATTATAATATCCTTTGGTATTCCTTCCAAAGGGACACCTAAAAGAAAGCACATTTGGTCATTTCTGTGTTACCAGCTATAAGAATGTTAATCTTCCATTAGTTACATTGCTGTTTCAGCCAAGATTAACTGTTCTATTTAAATGTGAAGGTGAGGCTGCATTGGTCTGTATGTTGTATATACGTCCTGCTTGGTTGAACTGCTGAACTAATGAAACCTGTGGAAGACAAACTCTCGCGACCATCCCCGTCCCCTTTATTAAGATGGATGGAGAAAACAAATACACGTAGTAGGGGAAAAACTGATGGGTTAAACATCTAACTGCAGAGAGACTTTGTCTATCACAGATGACTTATTCAGACAAGCAATAAATATGGAAGTGCACACCTCTCTCTCTCTCTCTCTCTTTCTCTCTCTCTCTCTCTCTGTCTGTCTCTCTCTCTCTCTCTCTCTCTCTCTCACTCTCACTCTCACTCTCACACACACACACACACACACACACACACACACACACACACACACACACACACACACACACACACACACACACGAGTCTTTTGGTTCTGGTGACTGCTCTGCAAACCCAAAACATTGCTGCTATTAGCTGCAGTCCTCCTCCCTTGGGTCTTGGGGACACATGGAAGGTAATTACAGAACATAATGTTATTAATTACTCTGAACACTCGTGTTGCTGTTGGAGCTGAACTCACTGCAGATGAGATTTCCAAAGCCAATGGGGCAACAGAATAATGCCCACGGTTAAGTGACCCTTTCATCTCTGTCACAGGATTTGGGAAATTGCCTTGACTTTTCCATTTCTCTGTTATTCTTGGCACAAGGGTCTGTTTTTCATCCTGTTTCTGCTGAGCTAAAATAAGGAACAAGAAGAATTTATCCACAGCGGTCCCCTGCAGTTATTTGTGCTCAAAAGACGGAAAAGCCTGGACAGGCAACCTGTCTGGGACGTTCTCTACCTTTTGCCAATTTACCACTGAGGATGGGCACCAGTAACCATGATAAACCGAGACAAAAACATGTTTCAAATCAACCTTTGGTGTGGTAAATATGAAACCTGTCGCATTGAACTTGTTTTACAACTTACTTTTGCATTTTAAAACACTAATATGTGTTACGCTACTACTGATTTACTATGAAACATACATCATGACCCATTGTATTATAAATTAATGAAGTTGTGTTGTTTTCACTGCAGATTTCAACCGAGCTGATGTACACTGAAGCACACATTTATCCAATTCAATGCTACAGGTTCATATTTCACATATGCAAATGGATCACAATGAAAATCTGTTGCTCAGTCAAGCTCACTGATGCAAGTCATTAGGAAGAGAGCAAATATAATCAGCCAAAAGTCTGTGTTTATGTATTCAAGACATGTTTGTTCATGAATTTGTCTCATCAGTCAATAATGTTTTCAACAATTTGCATATGTTCTGTTAAAAAGAAACAAAAAATATGAAACAGATATGAAGCTCGATACTAGTGTTATATGATTATATTGTTTTTTTGTAAAGTCGGTTTGATTTTTCACACACTCAGTCCTCCAATAGCGGTATTTTGAGCAGGGCATTGTGTAAAGCTATTGGAATTCCCTACACAGAAGGAGTTAATCACTTTAAAATAAGTTTACTTATTCTGAGCTGTGTGTATTACATCTGATACTATGGTAGCCCCTTCATCCTAGGGAATTAGGTCTTTGTCTCAAGATCTGACTGGTCTTCCTGCTATGTATTTGATTCTGAATAAGCCTTAAAGATTACTGGCTTATTTTTTAAAATGTAATATTTAAGTGCAGCATGTAATTCTGATTGACATAATGTCGTGAATCAAAAGACAACCCAAATGAACACAGATTACTTACCTGATGACACAATTAGCAAATACACTCCTGGCATCCAAAGCATTTGTCTGATGTTGAATTCAAAGCTATTTAAAAAACCTCTTGACAAATGAAATGTTAAGTCCATGAAGGAGAATAAGTAATCTCTCTCTTAATTCTCATGGGACTGTTAGGCACTTTTTGATACATTAACTATCTGAACAGTAGCCATGTTCTTAAACCTCTGCTCTTGCCTTGAAGTAGATCAGCAAGATATATCTCCACCTGTTTGAAGTACTGTTACCTGAAGACATGCTACTGGGTCGCTGAACTGAGTTTATTTGATATAGTGAATTTAATGTCAAGTGCAGCAAGCGACTCTATGGATCACGTCTTGTTTCAAGCATGGAAGGGAGGATACGAGGACATGATAGTTATGTTCCTTTAGGCTCAGACTACTGGACTGCCCATTGTTATGATGTATTGGTATGGAGATTGTTCTCTGTATGAGTGGTACATAGGGAATACTCAGGAGATGAATGGGTGAGAAAATACTTGCATTAGATGATCATCACTCAGAGCTCTCTTGCAGCATCACCACTGTTACTGACATGAGTCTTTGCTTAAACCAAGACACCAGTGTAGTGCAGAAGTTGTGAAACATTTTTCAGCTTGAAACTAAATGTGTTAATTTAGAGGTGTCACCCATACAGTTGCAACACATTTGTAGTTGAAATGTTGGTAAAAACCATTACCCTTGTGTGGTGCAACATGCTGATAATATACAGCTAAAATATTTGGGAGGGAACGTTAAAACTGCTATGTATCCTGGTTTGATTCAGTTGTACCAAGAAACACTTAAAGGTGTAGAACAATTTAAAAAAAGATTATCTATCCACACATCCATCCATATCCTGTAGCCACACAGGGTGGCAGTGGAGCTGGTTTCTATCTCCAGCGGTCTCTGGTTCAAGCAGGCGGGCTACACTCTGGACAGGTTGCCAGTCCTTCCCAAACATTTTGATTATTTCTGATTATAATCAATCAATCAAATTTATTTATAAAGCACCTTCTTGAACCTTAACGGAAGTCTAAGGTGCTGAACAATATATAAAAACGTGGATAGAGATCATAACAGTTCAAAGGAGATAAAAATAGACTAACCCCAGCTGCAAGCACTAGCGGCGCGGAACAGCAGTGGAACGGCTTACTTGCGACAATCACACCACTCAAGTCCACACCGCGAGGGTCTCACACCGAGAGGGTCTCAGCATCGAATCGTGAGATCACAAAATCCTTCTGAAAATTGTCGCGTTGCAACTGGTTTGTTACACTCCAAAGACTAAAATGGATTCTATTTGAAGCAGTGCTCTTTCACTGCCGTTCTGCACTGCCGATGCTGTCATTGTGTAATAGGAGTAAGAGTAATAAATAGATAAGCACAAATAAAATCATTTAAAAGCAATGCAAACAAGAGGTAAAAATACAAAAGCCAGTTTCACCCGTGTTGGAGGAAAGCTAAGGAGTAAAAATAGGTATTCAAATTAGACTTAAACACCTAAAAAAATGGGACTGCTTTACTGTCAGAGGGAGCTTGTTTCAAAGGGTTTGAGCCATTACCAAGAAGGTCCGGTCCCCCTTTGAACTCAGCTTTGCACAGAGCCCTCTGCCCCCCCCCCCCCCCCCCCCCCCCCGATAGAAGGGCAAATAGATGTGGCAGTCATCTGCATAGAAATGGAACTTGACACGATGTCACCGAAAGAGGACCCCCAGGTAGAGTGTAAACAAAAGGGGGCAAAGGACTGAGCCCTGAGGGACCCCTCCCCCATATGAGTCTTCCCCATGCTGAAAGACTATATATGATCGGTAACTCTGAGTTTTTCATGCAGGATGTACATGAATTTGTCTCTTATATCTATCTCCTGCATTAGCTTGTGATAGAAAATAGATGGTGAAACTCTAAGATTTTTAAAACCTGACAGTTCTACGTCACACTGTCACTTAACTTTCATGGACTCAAAGATCTTGACTCGTGACGGGGAAGGCTGTTGTTGGTTTAGCATCACTGAACCAGCAGAGAACATTTCAACTAGCAGAAGCTAACCGTTTTCATTAGCAACTCCACCACAAAGCAGAAATCCTTTGGGCTTGCATTCTTTGTGACGATGAAACATCACTGTTGCAAACATCACAGAGCCAGTGCTGAGTTGCATTGCTGTCATCCAATCTAAGGCTAGATGTCCAAATATCAGTACATAAGACTCCAAATCCTCTCCTCTGATGTGGCATTCAGCTAGTTCCTGAAATAAGCGCATCTGAGCTTTTTATCCCCATAGCACGTGTGCCTACTAGAGACCACTGCCAATGTAATGAATAAAGAAGTGCCCCACACCTTTGGACCATCATCTCAAATATAATCAAGTAAGTAAAGTTTAAGCACTTGTCAGAGAAAAATCAAAAAGTGCTTCACAAAGTTATTAAAACAAAAACACGACTTAAAGACAGAAGACCAAAATAATCCCAACTAAAGATCGTGAAATGTTTCTTAAATAAAATTTAAAAAAATCTTCACTTTAAAGCTTCAGGTTCAGATTGAGTCTCTGAGGAGTTGAATTGTCTTGGCATATGGAATAAATACTGATGTAAAGAAACAGACATATATAATGGATAATTTTCAAGTAAAGGCAACATTGATAGTTTAGAGCAGAAAAAGCATGAAAAGTGTTGTGCACCATTTGTTCATGTTGGACATAGAAACTGGAAACTCTCAACCCAGGGTTTGTCTACTTCAATTCCTCCTTCTGTTTACCAGCCAGCTGCTAATTGTTTTTCTAGCATGAAGAGCTTTTTAATAGAAAACCATGCTGGTAGCAATAATGTGGGTAAATTTAAATTTATAACTGATAAAATTTAGAGCAAACTCTTTAAACTGAAAGTCACCATTATTTATTATCATATAAAATAATATTTTCCTTTAAAGGTTCAACAAATTTATAATGCATTTCATGTCTTTAGTAGGGAATTTGTGACGTGAATTTACCAAGAAGTATTATTTTCTATAAATGCATGTTAAAAATAGCAGACACCCGCTTTTTAAAGCATAAATTTAGCAATTTTGTCTCCTCGCTTCTTAAGCTGAACCGACACCCTGGAGAAAAAGCACTGCCTGATTACATGCCAAGTGGTGAGCTGCTCCATCAGAGTTATTTTCTGATGGAATGAGATGGTGGTTCCCTTAAGGAAACACCACAGTGATGATGATACTGCAACAATCACACTCATCTGTCCGAGTGGAGAACATGAGCAGAGGGTCACCTGTCGCTATCTGTTTTCAGCTGTTTGCAAGCATAAATGTATTTCACTAACTGATCTTGTATATAATTTTATAACTTTCTCGCAGGCATGATTTATTATTTTTTTACTGAAATTTGTAAGAAAAGAGGATTGACTAATCTTCTTTTTGCACCTAAGAATAAAACTCTCAGTGGCCTAGAGGTAGCGTGTCGGCCCTGAAACTGGGAGATCAGGGTTTAAATCCAGGTTGGCTCATACCAAAGACTTTTAAGATGGGACCCAATTTCTCCCTGCTTGATACTCAGCTTTAAGGGGTTAAGGGTTTAAACCAACCAATAGTTCCCAAGCGCAGCCACTGCTTCAGCTCACCGCTCCCCATGGGGATGGGTCAGATGCAGAGATGTGTGTGATGATGACTTTAACTTTAAATATGTTTTCCTGTTTCCTTAAAGAATGTTACGGTCAGATGTATTTAAATTCAATTTCAAGCCTACAGCTGCAGGGTCAGTGATGCAGTTACAAAAGCTGTTTGTGAGCCACTGCTCATTTTTATAAACAGCATGACCCATTTCACACCATATTTAATCTTATATATCAATATTGTTTGTATATTTGCAAATAAAAGTGTTTCTGTCCTCACTGGTGTCATTACTGACACTGGAGGTCATTTCAAAGCTAGAGGTGGGTCTCTAAAGGACAGTTTGCTGTGAAAATTTGCACCTTACTCCCCGGCAGGTTTATTTTCCAACAAAAGACCAAGGCGCGAGTGGAGCTCGCTTTGTGTGAGCCAATTAGGCTTGTTTATTTTCCTCCACTGTCTAATAAACGTCATTCTCTGCTTTTAATGGTTTGGAAAAAGAGTGTGATTAAAATTCAGGCCCGTGGTGTGACCGAACGTGAAACAGAGCTACATCTTCTGCAGAGGCCCTTCATCGTGCAGAATGGCTCTCAGCACAGCGTTGTTATTGTAGGTTATGATAACAAATATTTACAATACTCTGCTGACCTCGGTGTGCGATGGCCACAGCGAGGATAATATTCCATACAAAAAGGAGCAAACAAAACAAACACACCAGCTGTATTGTTTATGTAAGTAGTGAGTCACGAACATTTCTACAAGTGTAATTTATTTCCAAGAAGTGCCTAAAAGGTTCCTAAAAATTACACATTAGATAACATTATGTTTTGCTGAGTTTAAGTCAGTTTTTTTTTTCAGATCTGTTTCTCCCAAATAATCTAAAACATTACTGTAGCAACAAGCTGCATAATTGTCATGTTTACTTATTGTAACATCCAGCAATGTTCAGTTTTTAGGTACTGTTTGACCATTCAACATCTGGTCAAAAAGGAGACACGAGACTGCATGTGTCCCCTTTAAATCAGCCTGCCTTCATCCCACCAGCTGGAGCTCAGAGCCTGCAGCTCTGAACACAGATAATGAAATGTCAACAATAATGTTCTGTCCTCAAGGTCCAGTCTTTCAGGATTCTTCATGCCTCCATATAAGGAACACTCGCAGCCCGGATTTCCTAAATCAGATATGAACTTCTACAACTTATAAGCTAGATAGTCATTAAATAAACATTTGTTTATTGCTACTTATAATAATTATAATATAATGAAATGTTTCATTAGTCTGTGCTCAATGATTGAAGTTTGAAATGAATGTTATGTTATGATTACAGTGATTGATTGCATGTTTGTATGACAAGGTCATCACCACTTGCACTCACACAAGAACAAAGTAAGGTTAAGTTAAACTCATGACACATAAATAGTCCTTTACCAAGATCAGAGCATCCAGTATCAAGGAAGGTGTGTTTCTGAGACTCTTGGTAATATTCCTCAAACTTGTCAACCTCTGGTTGGCTACACAAATCATAACATGAGAACATTAAAACCAGATTACTCTGGTGAGTCTTCAAAGGCCATCTGAAGCAAAACCCTCTTTAACCATCAAAGCTTTTGACATGTTGTCAAAACATTTTTGCACCTGTAAACCTGATAAAGCAAACAGTTCCTGCAGAACAAGCTGATATTGTTTAGACTCCTTCAGAGTCCCAGGCGAGCTGTTCCATACATCTGTTGAGACCCGAGACATCTCTGGACTGAAGAGTCGGTGCCACAGTATTCTACAGCCCTTCGGTGCCAGAGGTCAGTCAACCTTTTTGACCTTCACATCCACCAAGAGGGTCTACAAAAATGGGTGAAGTAGACACACAGATAGCGTCTGATGTGCTTTTGATAATAATCAACTTCATAACTTAACGCAAACGAAATTATTTTACATCCAGAACTCAGCTCTCCTAGATACGGAAGTTCTTACTAACATTCTAGTCACACATAGGTTCATACATCACATTTAGTTCCATCCATCACAGTAAATGCTTAGTTAACTTGTCATGTTTTAATTGTTGGTAAAATAAATTCTTACTTTTATAAACCTGACTCTTTTTTTAATCAAAACGAAGTGTGTACAATCCGCTAATAAATAAAGAATACTAGAATCTTCTGATAAACACAGTAAAGACCAAGCAGGGTTGATATTCTATATTTAGATAAGAGTATAACAGCTTATTGGTCATAAGTAGAGGTAATATATATATATATATATATATATATATATATATATATATATATATATATATATAATCTTAAAGTACTCAATTTACCAAACCCTACATTATTCATGTTAAATCTGCATAACTTCTATGATCTGTTATGATGAACAGTTTTTGCAGCAGCATATTTAGGTCATACTGCATTTTTTTTACTATATTTATCTTGTGTTTTCTTACAATATCACTCACAATGTATTGTACAGAGAAACTTAAAACATCTAGTATAGATGGGGGGTGAGGGTTTGTGGAATGCCTGGGATAATTATTACATTAAGTGATGGGACCTGTAGGTATTGGTGGGGACAAATCTGTAAAGGAGGAGAAAGAGCACTACAGAAGGATGAGGAAACAAGCAAGCATGATTTGGACACATTTGAAGAGTATTGAATTTACAAAACAGAAAATTGCTTAAAGTTCAATAATATTTTAATTACTGAGTTGGTTTTCTAAATTGAAAATGTTTTAAGAACTGGTTCTCTTAAAAGAGCATGAGTTCCCTAGTCTGGTAAGCCAGACCAAATAAATATATTATATAGTCTGTGAATGCCCCATTGACGGCTCTCAGTCATGGAGCAAGTTCTACCATTGTCTTTCAAACAATTTCCGCATGCTACTGGACAACGAACAACATTCTCACCGCAACAGATGTTGGTAAACAAAGCAGTCCGCTGTTGAAGGCAAAAATACATCCTTTTTCTAATTAAAGGACTTAAATACACCTATCTGCTCCTGCTCCTTCTCTAATAATAACGCCAAGTCCGCATAGTCCAACATTGATGTAAAATGGCATTCCAAACTAGCTATAAACATCTTGTTCCACTCTGTTGAATCATCCCGCCCACCAAAACAATAGAGCACCTTGATTGGCCTACAAAGTTGATAGGTTGAATAGTTGATATTGGTTTGTAACCGTGATAGAGTGCTGTGATTGGCTAGCCAAAAGACTGTCAGGAACTGAGAAAAATCCAATGGAGTGTTCCTAGACCAAACTTTGCACAGCATGAATTTGGTCCGATTCACTAATTACATCAGACACACTTGTGGTTAAACAGCTCACCAAGACAGCAGCCACTGTTTAAACATTTTTAATAGCATACTTTTTTGCTTTGAACCTAAAATATGGGGGTTTTCTAACCAGAATATATGCAGTGTTATACAAGCATGCGCTCAAGATTCTTTGAATTTGTTGTGCTTCTATCTTTACTTGAATTATGTAAGTCCCTAAAAACCTGATGCTAACTAGATGCTCTTTAATGTTTTTTTCCACATAAACTTTAGTCATTGTTGCCTTATGATGAATGTTGTGCCTTTTTCCACCAAAATATTCCGGCGTACCTTTTAGAATGGAATGTTTTCTTATGTCACATTTAGCTAAAAATTCCTAGATAAATGGTGTACTTTGTAGCATCCTCCTAAATGTTTGTCTTTTTACATCGGTAGAGAAAACTAGTGGATGTTTACATTTTTAAAATGAAGATGTTTTTCTCTGGGTCACAGGAATGCCAGAAGGGAGAAGTCAATTTTTCTGTATGATAGGAAAATCCATTATCTCAACATCATCTAAAAAAAAACACATTTTAGATGCTTATAAAAATTCCAAAATGTTTTTTTTTTTCATTTTCTTCTTGAAGTGTTTCTTCCCAGCCTCATTATAATTGTTGCTGTGGTTGTTGTTTTTCATCTGTGACATTTAAAAATGTTAATAGACTGCACCATGCCTAAAAACGCGTGATAATTTATCAGATGACTGGCGGACACACATCAGGAGCTCTCCAGAGCTCAGCAGTTTGCCTTCTCATGTTGTTTTTGTTATGATTTAATGCTTCAGCACTATGCTTGAGATTTTTAAAGTAGGTATGCGTGCCTCCAAGGCTTTGGTCATATTCAACTAACCCTTGAAAACTTTAAAAGAACTGCAGAACAAGTCCAGGGGTTGTATTTTCATGGAAGAGCAACAACAAACACAAGGAGTACATTGACTGTTTCATGACTTTCTGACTCTGTATCTGTGCAATTTTCTCTATACCAACCCCAGAGTGCACTGCTTGGTAAGAGAGAGAGAGGCCTAAATGAATCAGAGACTCATTTACTCAAAGAAGTGCAAACCAAGATGTTGGTGGACTTTTGTGCTGAGAACAGATGTCTCCAAACTACTTGTGCTTCTGGAATCAGACTGCTGCTGCTTCACTGAGCAAACTAAATGGATGCTCAGAGCAAGTGCACAGCAACGACAGGATAACACTGCTCAGCCCGCAGGTAAAGAAAGTAAGCCCAAGTGCATCAATCTGTACGTTAGGATACAGTCAGGCATTCTTACAGTACAGCTGCTCTTTAAGGTCCAGGCTACATTTTCTCAATTCTAAAAAAAAAAAACATTCTCCATCAGCACACACAGCAAAAACTGCTACAGGCCATCTCACGTGACCTGGTGGCAAATTAAGTCTACGTTGACTACAAAAAAATTCGAAAGGAGACCATTCTGAGCATGACAAAGGTAAAAATTCCACAGGGCCAAGTGTGCTGCATTTTCTATGTTGATTTTGTGGCAGGATCTTACTGAAAGAATAGACAAAGAGAAATATTCAAATTCATCACAGTATCTTGCATTGAAACTTATCTCAAACCCTTCTCTGTTGTCTCATGCTGACTTCCATGAGTTAAAGATCACAGGAAGTGATTAGCGACACAATTGTAGTTAAAATGATGGTACTTTGAGCTATAATTAAAATAGTAAACAACTAGACTGAAGAGAAAACCTGTGAGACAATCATTCAATTCAATTCAATTCAATTCAAGTTTATTTATATAGCGCCAAATCACGACAGGAGTCGTCTCAAGGCACTTCACATAATAAACATTCCAATTCAGGACAGTTCATTAGGCCAATCAGAAATAATTTTTCCTATATAAGGAACCCAGCAAATTGCATCAAGTCACTGACTAGTGTCAGTGACTATACAGCAATCCTCATACTAAGCAAGCATAAAGCGACAGTGGAGAGGAAAACTCCCTTTTAACAGGAAGAATCCCGGCTCAGTATAAGCAGCCATCCTCCACAACTCACTGGGGATCGAGAAGACAGAGTAGGCAGACACACACACACACACACACACACACACACACACACACACACACACACACACACACACACACACACACACACACACGCATGCACGCACACGCACGCACACTCACAAAGACTAGTAATGTGTCCATAGTTATATTGTGATGTCTTAGTAAATATTCTATTTGGTGAAAGATAAACTTTATTGTATTTATCCTAGTGGATCTATAATTAAACGGATAAACTAGTATTAGCACATCCAACGTCAAGGAAAGCAAAAAGCCATTGTCAGGAGAGGGAGAATGTTTTAGTGGTTAGCAGCAGTGTGCTAGTCGATGGCCCCCTCCATGTGGCCACCACAGCTCAGCAGAATGTCATTGTAGCTTCTTCTGGGGAGAAAAACACTTACAGAGAAAATAAAGTTAACAGCTGAAATTGCAGAAAATGGTACAGTTAAAGAGCAGACTGTAGAAGAAAGCAGTAGAGTGTGAAAAGTGGTCAGTGTATCCTCCAGCAGTCTAAGCCTGTAGCAGCATAACTACAGAGATAACTCTGGATAATCTATCCTATTTAGATGGAGGCATGTTGGAGTCAGGGCAAGGGAGAGCCGTCTTTACCAACTGTACACTCCACCTCCCTATACTCCCCCACTTGTCCAGATTTAGGCTAACATCAGATTTTAACCATAAGCCCTATCAAATAAAAATGTTTTAAGCCTATTCTTAAAAGTAGACAAAGTGTCTGCCTCACGGACTAAGGCTGGGAGCTGGTTCCACAGGAGAGGAGCCTGATAACTAAAAGATCTGCCTCCCATCCTAATTTTAGATATTCTGGGAACCACCAGTAGACCTGCAGTCTGAGAGCGAAGTGCTCGGTTAGGAACGTATGGAACAATCAGATCACTGATGTATGATGGAGCTTGATTATTAAGAGCTTTATATGTGAGAAGAAGGATCTTAAAATCTATTCTGCATTTAACAGGTAGCCAATGTAGGGAAGCTAAGACAGGAGAGATATGATCTCTCTTTTTAATTCTCATCAGAACTCTAGCTGCAGCATTTTGGATAAGCTGAAGACTTTTAAATACATTCTGTGGACTTCCTGAGAGCAATGAATTACAGTAATCCAGTCTTGATGTAATAAATGCATGAACTAGTTTTTCAGCATCACTTCTGGAAAGGATGCTTCTAATCTTAGCAATATTCCGAAGGTGGAAAAAGGAAATCCTACAAACTTGTGAAACCTGGGATTTGAATGTCATGTCCTGGTCAAAGATAACACCAAGGTTCCTTACTTTGTTCTCGGAGATTAATGTAATGCCATTCAGGCCAGGCGATTGGCTAAGCAATTTCCTTTTCTGGATTTCTGGTCCAAAGATGAGAACTTCCGTCTTGTCTTGATTTAAAAGCAAGAAGTTTAGAGTCATCCAACTTTTTATGTCCTCAAGACAAGCCTGTAATCTACCCAACTGATTAGGTTCATCAGTGTTAATGGATAAATATAACTGAGTATCGTCAGCATAACAGTGGAAGTTTATCCCATGCTGTCTAATGATTTTACCAATTGGGAGCATATATATAGTAAAAAGAATTGGTCCAAGCACTGAACCTTGTGGTACTCCGCAAGTAACCCTGGAGTATGAAGAAGATTTGTCATGTACATTTACAAAATGAAATCTGTCATTTGATATTGGTCATAAGTAGAGGCATCTGCAGCACTTAGTTTTTGTCACACCCTGTCCTGTCTCCCCTTAGGTTTTAGTCTGTCTCTGTTAATTGCTCCCACCTGCCTCTTGTTTCCCAATCGCCCTCTTTCCCGCTCCTCGTGTATTTAAACCCCTTCTGTTCTGTGTTTCATGTCGAGTCATTATTTCCCATGTCCAGCATGCTCATTATTAAAACCTTTAAAACGTCCTACCTGTCTGCCTGTCTTCCTGTCCAGCGTTTGGATCCTCACCTGATCACCGCTCCGCTCACCGGCACGCTCGTGACAGAATGACTCGACCACCAGAAGGATCCAGCGGGAAGGTTATTCCCTGGGAGTACCTGTTCCAGTTTTTCTCTGCGGACCATCGGCCGGCATCCTCTCCTCCTCAGGCTTTGCCTCGCCACAGACGGCGTCCCCGACCTTCTGCCTCTGCATTCCTCTCCACCCTCCCGGAGCCAGGTGAGAGAGTGGACAGGGAGACGCTTCCTGATTGCTCCAGTTACATGGGCACCCGCCTGGCTGTGTGCTCTCCCGGAGTTGGCCCACGGCGTGGGGAGAGATGCCGGGCTCCACCGCGGCCCTGTGTCCCAAGACGGAGCTGCGACCTCGCCGCTGCCCCTGCTCAGCGCAGTTCCTTGGACACACCCCCGGTCAGACCAGCAGTTCCGTCTCAGGCCGAATCGGCGCCTTCAGGTGGAGGAGCTGCGCCCGCAGCCCAGCTGACTGGGCTCGCCAGTCTCCGAGATGAGTTGGTCCAGATTCGTCAGACCCTCAATCTCGGTAAGCTCCAGCTGGACGATCTGCTCGCCGCTGCCCCGGCTGGACGCAGCAGCTTGGACCCGCCCCCGGTCGGACCAGCTGTCCCGCCACCGGTCCAATCGGCTCCTCCGTCATCTGCAGGAGGAGGAGCAAAGCCCGCAACCCAGCTGACTGAACTTGCCAGTCTCCGGGCTCATTTATTTCTGTGGTTAGTTAAAAATATTTAAATAATTACAAATGAGGAAAAAGCTAAAATGCACTAAAATGTTAGCCTGCAAATTCTATCAACTTCATTCAAAGCACGCCCTCCTTTCTTTTCGAAAGAATCCTGACTTTACAATGTAAGAGAAAGTCCCAATTTCAGTATAATGAATTCATGTATTTAATCATGGAAAAATGTCATAGATAACTATTAATAAAAGTGTGCCATTGGTTTTGTGCTTCGACTTTATTTTGGTTTATATTAGCCAATTATATTATGATTAATGCTTTGTAATTTTGTAAAAAAAAAAATAAAATAAACCAACATAGAATTATTAAGTTATGAGCCGTTTATTTGTGTCACCCTCATCTAAATTTTTGCCCCTACCTGGCCACCCAAAAAAAAAATTGTTCTAGACATGCCACTGGTTCCAACAAGGCCAGATGGCGCCCACAGTTTTTTCATTCCTCAGACCAGTTTAAATGTAGCAGCGTTAATATATAATATACGGATTATGCCTGTTTTCATTTTGTCCTAAAAACAGCAATTTAATTTTTCTATTCTATTTTTTACATTTCAACTTGATTTATTATCAAATAAAAGAAGTTGCCTCATTTATGGAATGATCTATGTGAACTTGTGCTTTACATTTTAGTGGGAGAAAGCCTTCAAGTCCATAAAAGCAGGATAGACATGTCCACAGTGGTCAGTAAAATCACTCAAAATATTTACTCACACTGAGTAGACAGAGCACAGCTGTTTTTGGAAACATCTGTTATGGTTAGACTAATATGGATAGTGTGAACAGTTTTACTGTTTTTCCTCTCCAATTGAAGAAGTCTTAGTAAATATTTTACAATAATTAATATTCATGACAACATGCTGGTGATGCATTCTCTGAAATTTTAAATCAGTGTATTGTAAGCCAAAGTGAAAATGACCTAAAAGTCAGCAAGAGCACAGCTGAATGCTTAATTAGGCAGTTAGTGTTGGCAAGCACTCTGCCTAAATAATGGTGATGGTGTGGATCCAAAACTGAAGCAAACATTTTTTTCCGAGATTTTTTTTTCACTTCAGCTGTACAAACTGCCATAGCTGCCAAAAGGCCTCGTGTCCCAATGAGTCTGACAGTTGGCTGAAACACAACACTCGCTTTTGTGCAACTACTCTGACCACTTTTCTTCTCCTCTTTGTTTCTCAGCAGTCTGGTTAATTTACTGACACAGTTTTGGTTAAAAACACAGAAAAAATGTCAAAAATTGTTGATAAAAGGGGGGACATTTTAGTAACCTCTGTAACCAATGGACAGTTTCAGGGAAATACTGCATGATTAAACATTTAAAAAGTCAGTAAAATAATAAAAGATGTGACCCAAAAGCTCATTTTCATTTTAACCCTCCCACTCTCTTTATGGGTGACCCCGCAAGGAAAGTTGACCATTGAGCAGGATTGATGGTTTATCCCTTGAGGTCCACGTGGCAGGGGTGAGGTCACACCCATTAGGACAGTGGGAGGGTTAACAGTATCTAACTTTGTTTTACTATCGACATTCTGACACTTCGTTAGGTAGTGGCTAGCTACAGAGTCATACAGTGTTTAGAGAAAATGTCCAGTAGACTGATCTTCAGCCCTGTGTATCAATAAGAAGGTATACCGTATTTTCCGACTATAAGTCCCACTTTTTCATAGTGTGGCTGGTCCTGCGACTTATACTCTGGAGCAACTTATATACCAAATTATGTATACCGCACTGCTGCGGACAGTCTCCGGACCAGGAATAACCTCCTCTGCCCCGCCATCACCTGCTGGAAATCGTGGCGCACTGCTGCAGGCTGGCTCCGGTCCAGGTTTCAGCTCCTCTGCCCCACCATCACCTGCTGGAACCTGTGGCAAGCTGCTGTGGACCGGGTGGCTCCGACCCAGGAATGAGCTCCCCTGTCCTGCTGGGAGGGTTTGAAACACCGCCATCACCAGCTGCAGCCTGCGTCGGGGAGCTGTGGGCCGGCTCCGGCCCAGGAATGAGCTCTCCCCACCCGCATGGAGGGTTTGAAACACCGCCATCCTCTGCTGGAGACTGTGGTGCGCTGCTGTGCCCTAGTTGTTTATTCTGTTATTGTTATCGGTACTTGTCTTGCAATGTGAAATGCTTGGTCTCAGATTTTGTAAGAAAAATAATAAAATTTCCCCCCAAAATGTGTCATAGTCCAATGTGACTTATATATGTTTTTTTTTCATTATACATTTTATGGCTGGTGCGACTTATACTCCGGAAAATGCGGTAACTCTGTCTGACTGCCATTGGCTTAACTGAGCAAAACGCTGCAATCCCAGATAATGGACAACACAAAGCTGATTATCAATGGCCCAGTTAACTTTAGATTCTCCTACTAAGCAGAGAGTGTTCACTCG
Organism: Nothobranchius furzeri; assembly: GCF_043380555.1. Lineage (NCBI taxonomy): Eukaryota > Metazoa > Chordata > Actinopteri > Cyprinodontiformes > Nothobranchiidae > Nothobranchius > Nothobranchius furzeri. The sequence continues at coordinate 42,293,971 of NC_091746.1, read as the reverse complement.
AAAATGAGACAATTCTTAATTAGAAACACCGTTCTGAATCTAACATGGAGTTAAATGGGGGAAAATAAGATATTCAATGTCAAAAAAGAAGTTTGGGACATAGTGCAGAAAGGAAGCTGAATGATTTGATTAGAAACTGATTGTTAATTCATCACACAGAGAGCAACAGTACTATTATTCCTATTTCCAGCTCCGTCTTGTTGAATCTAAAATAAACTACCAAAGCTCCTTAATGGTTTCTGAGACCTGCAGTAAAGTCATGTGTGTTCATTGTGAAAGCACTTCTGCTGAGAATGCAGTCAAGTCTAAAACCAACAAAAGAAACACAGACGGAGCATTATCTGTAAATCAGGCTGCCTTTCTTTGACCCGAGTGCTACTGTTCTTCAGTGGTTTGTTGAAGCAGTTGGCATCCAAGAGTTCAAACACTGAACCATCTCCTGTTATAATTATTACCTTTTTATCTCAATTTTTCAGTTTGCAGTAAAGTTACTTTAACAAACACATGTAGATACAGGACGCAACCTATACACACAGTTGTGCGTGTACACACATTTCAGTGTAATGGTTGCACCCTTTTGACTTTTTGCACAATTTTGCTACACCAGTGGAAATCAGGAGTCCTGGACATAATTTGTGGTGGTGAGAACGGTGTGCAGTAAAAATCACCGGGTATTGCAGCATTATGTCACACAGTTTTTCTTAAAAACTTGTGTTTTTTTCCACTTGTTTATATATATATATATAGTTTACATATATATATATGTGTGTGTGTGTGCGCGCGTGCGTGCGTGCGTGTGTATGATGGACTTTTTTAATGTTTGAGCTTATTTTACAGACCCCATATTCTGCAGGGACCATTTCTCACAATTTTTTTCAGCCAGCCACTGTCAGCTGGCTGGAGCCTTTAGATAAGAGCTGTTATGTGTTGTGTAGTTAGCGGTTAAGTATTGGTCTTCTCCACAGCCTCTAGTGTCAGCCTGTTATCTGAAAGGTCCCAACAAGCTCCTCGGGCTCAGCTCTCCAGGTTGCTGTAATGAGAGGGGATAATTGCTGATCACACTGTTCCAATGGAACAGGGACAGTTTAATGGACATTTTTACTCAACATTGTCTTGGTAGTCATTTACTTACAGTCACTTACAGTTACAGTCATAAAAATGAATGCATTCATTTTTATTTTCACATAAACCATATGTGTTCACATAAAATAAAAAAAGTATGTTGAATGCATTTTTCCAAAAAAAAGTTAAAGATCAGAAAACTGTTGTAAATACAGCTTTTCTTCATTTATTCTCAGTTTTGTACCAGAACATAAAACTGTGTGACTCATAATTCCACAATACCCGGTGGATTCCACACCGCACCCTTCTCAACTCCACAAATTATGTCCAGAAATATGGAAATAGGTTTGGCTCCCATCCAAAATATAAAGAAGTGAATTTCACTTTAGGGATTAATTTTAAAATGTAGACTATTTTACAAGCATGATTCCCTGCAGTCCAATATCGCAGTAATTAAGTTGGTCAGTAAAATATCATCCTATCCAGATCTCTTAGGTCCTAGGTTGTAAAAAATATATATAATCAGGATCGCTGAAGTCCCATCCCATTACATTTAACTGTTCATAATAATTGATAATAAAAGATAAGCTTTAAAATAACCTTTGGACCTTGAGGTTGGGTAACAAACATATATCCCTTCTTTTTCCCACCTTTACGTTGATGACAAACATTGCACCAAGCCAGGAAAACAGTGGTTGAGGAGAGACAGAGCACTTTATCAGATCAGCTAATTGAGTAGTTGGCTCAAGGCAGGGGCCATTTATTAGACCCCTCCTCCCTGTAGGCATGACCAACCAAAGCCCATTCCTCTGCCCCTGTCCTGCTGTGTTCTGCTGTGACACAGAGCTTTGTCACCCCGGTTCCTGAACACCCCCTGCCTCTTCCTCGTTCATCACTGCAGAGTGATTCTTTAGGTTTAAGGGGAAGTGATAGCTGCACACAGGCCTACTGTGGACACAGAAGGACCCTCCAGGCTTAAGCGCTCAGATCAATCAAAAGGTCTTCTGGGTCAAACTGCCCTTCTAATATTAGATTCAAGGTAACAGAGTCACAAGTTCACAGTAAAACACCAAAGGTACGATGTGAGTAAGAGATGCTGCACTCATGTTGAGACATAAATCTGTCATTGTGTCTGCTGCCATACTTTATCATTGTTGAAGATGACAATTAGTGTGTAATCAGTGCAAGTGTCCCAGAACCCCAATAAGTGTCTATCTTGTCTTCCGCCTCTTCACATTTGAACAGCTGTGACTCCAGCAGAGCTCTTGGCGTAATCAAAACCCTCTTGGCTCATTTACTTTCAGCCCCTGAAGTATTTGTTTGGAGAACGACATAGCCTTTAACAACTGGAGATACTTTCTCTTTTATGTTTTTTCTGCCATTTCCAAAAGTCCCCATTAGTATTTTGGTATCACTCCTCTTACAATTAAATAGTCACAGATCTGTGGCAAATGTTCTCCCTTTTCACTTCATTGAAAACATTTGTGAAGATGTGCAACGAGCTCGTCCGACAATCTGAGAAAAAGGTGAGTGAGTGTGTAATGCTACATTAGATGTCAAAGACGCCAAATGTAGTGGAAACAGAAAAAAACAATCTTCCATCAGACAGCTGTGTAGGAAGAATTATGTCTCAAGGGTTTTTTCTTTCCTGTGGCAACAAGCAGTCCTTGGTAATATTTTAATGTTCATGATTATTCCACAAAACACATTTTTATTTATTTGAAAGAACATTTATTAACTTTCAAAATCTTCCAATGGAACTTTGAACCAAAACACATTTTAATCAACCCCTTGAACCTGAGTGTCAAGCAGTGAGTCACTGGGTCCCATTTTTAAAGTCTCTGGTATGACCCGACCAGATTTGGAGCCTAAACTACCAGTCCCAGGGCAGGCACTCATACCACCAGGCCACTGAGAAGGTGGTCTGTGGTCAGGTCATAACAAAGACCTTAAAAATGGGACCCAGTGCCTCTGTGCTTAGCTGAGCTTTGGAGGGTTGGATTTGGGGGTCAAACCCAAATAAGTCCCAAGCACAGCCACTGCTGCAGGTCACAGCTCCCCATGGGGATGGGTTTTATTTTTGTCACACAAGTGCACCGGTGAGTGAAGTGGAGGTGAGGATCCAAATGTGGGGAAGAAGGCAGGCAGGCAGACAGGAACGTTTTAGAGGGGTTTTGATGACGAACACACGAGACATGCAGACAATGATCCAACCAGACAAACAGGAACAAGAGGATTTAAATACAGGAGGAGCTGGGACATTGGGTGATTGGGAGACGAGACGCAGGTGGGAGTAATTAACATGGATACAAGAATGAACAGAATGGGGAGACAGGACAGGTTGTGACAATTGTATCAATTAAAATATGTATTTATGAATTAAATATTTTTATGGATTTAGACATTTTAGTTTTAACATTTTCTACATGTGGTCTCCAGCTCAACCGTTGGTTTTTTATAACATCCAAAACTGTATTTGCACACACTCTTTAAATTTTTATTTATTATTAATTTTGGGAGATTCTTCTGTTTTAGTTTTTTTTTTATTCAGTGATAATATGTTATAGTTAAGCCAGGTCTTTAGTATTTCTAATTCTATTCTGTTTTCAGAAGCTGCTCCAGGTCTTTCCCAGTGATATACATATTAGTATCATCTGCAAAGAGATGTATATCAGTTTATTAGTAACTAAGGATGCACGATAATATCGACCTCCAATAATTATCGCCCGATAATAGACAATTATGATGTCATACCGATAAATTTGATAATTAAAAAATCCCCTGATAAAACAGCCCGATAATAAAACCCTCAAATTACAGTCCTGCCTGGCTAATTTCCCCTTGAGAATGCTCTGGGCTCCTCACCCCCGACCATCCTGCAAGCTTCTGTCACATGTAAGTGATGTCACAGGCGAGTGCCTGTGAGACAACACTAGCATGTCAAAATTAACCGTGTGGGCTTTCTTTAGCGTGTCAGAGAAAGATGATTCACTCGCTGTTTGTAACACATGTTCAGCAGAAGTGCCACGAAGGGGTAAAACAAGAACTAGCTACAACAAAACTAATCTTATAAGCCACTTGAAACTCCATCACCGCAACAACGTGTGAGAGGATTATGAAGCCGACACTGCTAGTGCTAAGGCTAGCACTCATCCCGGCAACAAGCGGAAAGCCTCTGGACTGATAACTATTGGCGAGGTGTTTAACAAAAGTAAAAAGTTTAACAAGAGCAACCCACGAGCTAAGGGTTTCAATGACATAATAACGGATTTAATTGCATTTGCCGACCAGCCGTTTTTGTCCGTGGAGGACCTGAGCTTTCACCAGCTAATAAACTTTCTGGAGCCACGGTATGATATGCCTAGCCAACGCTACTTGTCGGATACCTGCCTACCGGATCTGTACCAACTTCTTGCAACACACATTCATAGTTTGCTGGACAAAAACGCAAAACACATCAGTCTTACCACGGACATTTGGACTTCTGATCTTAGCCCGGTAAGCATGCTAAGCATGACGGCTCAATGGCTAGATGAAGAATACAACATACACCGGGCCACGTTACACTCGCAGGAACTCCCTGGTTCTCACGTGGCCCAAGTGATTAACAACACCTTTGAAAGCATTGTTGGCAAAAGGAGATCTGAGGCACGCAGGAGATACAAAAATAAAAAGCCTTTATTAGTACGGGGCTTAAATATTTAAAAACATCAATGCCAACGCGTTTCAGCCCACAGGGCCTTCGTCAGGGCCCAAAACTTTTTACATCTAAACAATCCTATTGTAAGGATGAATACTTACAAATATAAAATTTCACTTATAGAATTTGAGAAAAAATTATAAATATGGTACACAAATGGTAAGAAAACATAAGATCATAAATAAGGAGCAAAATCTAACTCTCCATTAAGACCTGGGAAATTAGTAGCTTTTAGTGTGTAAATCCAAAATGATTCTCTTTGCAAGTTTTTAAGCCTATCTCCTCTTCTAATTGAATTTTTTATATGTTCAATCCCTGTGATTTTAAGAGAGTTACAGTTTCCTTGATTTGTATCTTTATAATGCACTGCCATAGGATATAGAGGATTACCAGATTTGATTGCTTGTTTGTGTTCTGCAAGTCTTGCATTTAACTTAGGTTTAGTTCTTCCAATATAGAAGCAACCACATGGGCATTCTAGCCTGTTGACCTCCAATGAAGTATTGCAATTGATAAATGTATTAATGTAGAAAGTACGTCCTGTGAAAACATCAGCAAAACAGTTAGTATTAGTCATGTTGTCACAGTGAACACAATTTCCACATTTATAGTTGCCTTTTCGAGTTGATAACCACATTTTTTGTTGCTGTGGAGGAAGGTGACTTTGAACAAGCTGATCATTTAATGAAAGCATGTTTCAGCACTGGAATATAAGTAAGGAGAATGTACATGTTGTGCTGCGAGACAATCCGCGGAACATAATCAAGGCCATGGAGTTGTGTGGGTTTGCTAGCCTGGGCTGCTTGGCTCATACTTTACAGCTCGCAGTAAATGAAGCTGTCCTAAGTCAAAGGAGTCTATCAGACTGTATTGCTATAGGGCGCCAAATTGTGGGCCATTTCAAGCCCTCAACAATTTGCCACTTCAACTCTGGCACAGTTACACTCAAGACTTGGAACAACACCTGCATGACTTCAACAGGATGTGCCCACTCAATGGAATAGCACGTTTTAAATGTTCAGGAGCCTCTTGCAGAAAAAGCAGGCACTTGCAGCAGTTGTTGGAGTTGACAACAACTTGCCTGCAACACTGAGTCCATTACAATGGACCCTCATGGAGAACATGCTTAACATTCTGGATCCATGTGAGCAGCTGACAACAAGAGACATAAGCAGAACTACTGCTTCAGCTGCTTATGTCATTCCTGCAGTTAAAGCTTTGAAGCTCCTGTTAGCAAAGACTGTTCCCACAGATCATGGCGTGAAAACAGCCAAGAGCATGTTGCTGGAGGTTCTTAACAAACGGTTTGATCACATTGAAGGAGAGCCACTGTATGTGTTAGCAACCATCTTGGACCCCAGATTCAAGGACCGGTACTTCACTTCAAGCAGATGGCAGGCGAAAAAAATGCTTCAGGAAAGTTTGGAGTCCAGCCTGGACCAATGTGACCAACTATGTACGGTTTTATTCCATAAATCATGTTATACATAAGTGTGTATTAAGACAATTTGAGAAGAGCTTAAAAGGATATTCCACCTCAAATTAGAATGTTTTTGTAACCCTCACAGTTATTCTCTTGATCTGGCAGTAGCCAGCTTCCTTTAGTTTAGCTTAAAGCTGTGGAAAGGCCCAGCCTGGACGCAAATACCTGTTAGCCCCCTGCACAAGCATCGATAGCAAGCGCTTGTTTTCTGCTGCTGCAAGCAAATGTGCTGGACCGAAAAAGAAACAGACTTAGCTGTGAAAAGGCAGAAATGCTGCTGTTTGTCAAAAAAATCTCCCACTGATCCGACCCCAGTTGACAAAGAAGAAAAATGAAATGTAGTTGTTTTGTGCTCTTTTGTTTTTATGAAGTCCAGTTTGTTAACACCTACCTCTATAAAACGGAGCCAACAACCATTTACAGTTAAGTTGAAGAATAAGCATGCACTTTATTTGAAGAGTAAACATTAAGGATGCATTTTATTTTCAGAGTAAGCAGCAAGCATGCTCCTTATTTCAAGTGTAAGCACAGCATTGTGTTGCACTTTATTTAGGTAAGTAATTTGTACTGAGAAAATGGAGTTGTTGGATTTTTTTAAGTTAAGGTATTTGTTCAGGCAATTGTAATGGACTCTCACTGTTTACAGATCATCAAAGCATGTCATTTATGCTGAAGAAAGTTAAAGCTTCTTTCCGGAGTATTTCTCTTATCCAGCGATACCATCTAGTAGCTGACAAGCGTATCACACAAAACCGCTGTTCCTCTATTTTTTTTAAGATGGCGACTTCACGTTTCTGTTTATAAATGTGCTTCTGTAGCCGACAAACAGAGCTAAAACACGTTGTTTTAAGAGTATTATTCTCCTGTCATGTTGTGTTTTCATATATTTCTATTTTAGAGACTTTCTTGTCCGTGAAATATTCATCAACTCTGCATCAGCCGAGGTATTCCTTAAATATGAAGCATCTAAGCGGTAGTCTAACTCTATTGGTTAGTTCTGGTCGGCGCTCAGTTTCCTATTGCACGGAGCTCTGCCAGGCAGGGGGCGTGCTTAGCAAAAAAAAAAGACGTATTGCTTATATTATATCACAGTACATGATAAGATAATCACATTTACGGATTTCTGACAAATCATACATAATTTCTGAAAGAGGAAAACTCCAGAAAGCAGCTTTAATAAAAAGACTTTTGTACATTTTTTTGTTCAGTTTATTTTCAGATAGCTATAGTGCACAAAAATTAATCAGAGCTATACACTGTTACTTTGTACTTCTAAGGAATTTCTCCAGATATTTTTGAAAAAGTAGTTCTATTTCGTCTAGTCTTAGCCCTTAAGCTAGCTGCTATTGGACGGATGATCTCAGCATCAGCCAATCATGAAGAGCTTAAACATACGCCCACCAATGGTGGCCACCCTTGTGGGTATATAAGTGGAGCGACTCCACTGTTCACCTCCGTTATCTCTTCAAGCCAAGCTTAAGAGCTTCCTTTAAAGAGCAATTATCCAAGAAGCATTCAACTCACCTACCATGTCCAGCGACGCCAGGACCTGCCCGGCCTGCCAGACGGGCTCCATCTCCAGCGGCGACCTGCATGCCAAGTGTGAGGTCTGTCTCGGGGCTCATCACGCCGGCCTGGCCTTGAACCCCCAGGCCTCTGCCTGTGGCTTAAAAGATCCGCCGGTTCGAGTACTTCACCCCCGCCGCTGACGAGGAAATTCCGGTGGCTGACACGTACTCGCTGGACAAGGCCTTACAGTTCTTCGACGTCGGCCAGGAGCCGGCTGGCTTCATCCAACTGGACGATGTCATCGACAGTGAGGAGTATAACGAGGCTGGCTGCCATAGCCCTTCTTCCCTCCTGGACAACACAGAGGTCTGTTTGGTCCCCATCTTAGGAGCGTCATCGAGAGGGCTCAGAAGACAGCTGAACTGTCAGCCATGGTGCGAGACCTGGTCCACCCTCGGTCAGCCTCGCACTCCGGCCGTTCCTCCAGAGGATGGGACGAATAGAGCAGAAACTTCAGGCGCCCAGCTGCACTGCCCACCCCACGCAGCCGGCCTCCCGCTAAGGTGGAGCCGAAGCGGGACCAGAGAGTTGGCGGCCAACGGTTTCGAAAGAGCCAGCAGACACCATCTTGGCAGTCGCAGGAACCTCGCCGAAAGCAACCACGAAAATGACTCGTTGGGGGGAATGTGTGTGCTTCTGACTGTAATGTTAACTCTGTGAATGATGTTGGTTTTGAAATAAAACCCAAAAAACGTCACATGAGCACAATCCTACAGTCCTCTGCCGAATCCTCTCACATGTTCCCCACACCAAGCACTGCGACACATCTGCATGTTCCCGCAGTCAGTCATATTACACGGCCAGCTGTACGGGTGCGCTCCATTTGCGCACTGGCCCCAGCTTCCAGCCAGGCCCAACACATTCCGCTTCCCCCACAACGTTGGGTGGGACTGGATGTCATGGCGCTGTCACGACCACGCGCAGCGACACAGTGCGCGGCTCCATCCGCTGGCACTTTGTCGTCCCTGTGCACGGGCCCGGCTCCCACTCGTCCTTTAACTTTGGACTCCACACTCCACGGTGCGGATCAGCCTCTTCCAGCTGTTTCACACTCGCCCTTTTGAGCGCAGCCCTCCATGGGTCGCTCCCAGTTCTCTGGTGCGAGCGATGACACTAAGGGCGCGAACCCAGTCCTCAGACATCGTTCACGTGACCTTGAACACGCGTCCGCTGTCGGAACGCGTGCAAGAATGGCGCCGCCTTTGTCTCATGAGCAAATGGATATCGGAGACCATTCATTGTGGTCACACACTCCATTTTTAGTCCGCTCCTCCTCCCTTCAACGGGATCGTGGAGACGACGTTCACGTCACAGGAACAATGTCAGGCCCTGGAGCTGGAGCTGTGGGAACTTCTGTCCAAGGATGCCATTTCCCAAGTCCCTCGTGGACAAGAGCTCTCAGGCTTCTACTCCCGCTACTTCGTAGTACCGAAGAAGTCGGGAGGAATGAGACCAATTCTAAATCTTTCCCTGTTCAACTGCTCCATAGCGGTGATGCATTTCCGCATGTTAACAATGAGGCAAGTCTTAGAATACGTGCGCTCCGGACACACTTACATTAAGTATTTTTGATCTGATAGGGATTCATTATGATTGCCTGTGTCCATGTAAATGTAACTAATGAGGTAAAAGTATGGTCCTCCCACTACATTCAGCTGGTAAGCAGTATTGCATTTGCCATGTTTTTGTCAGCCAAAATAGATCATATATATATATATATATATATATATATATATATATATATTTTTTTTTTTTTTTTGACTGATTGATAGTAAAATCAGGGTGAAAACTGCATTTTAATGAGCTAAACCTTACTTTGCATGGTTCATTATTTTCAGTACAACCTGCTTATGTTTAAGGAGTTTTGGTACTGAGTTGTGATTGGTATTGCAAGTCTTCCAGGTAAAATTTTACATTTGTTTTTTATTTATTGTTTAGATTAGGTCAATTAAAAAACATCCCCACTGCCTTAACATTTCTTTTTCAAATGTATTCAACTGGCAATAGTGTATTCTTGGAAAGACCCTATTAGCATAATAGGTGTGTGTCAAAGTTGTATTTCTGCTGAGGGCAGCAATATGTCCACACTAGTTAAAAGTGATTTCTTTTTCCCAACTCACTATCTATCCTATGCTGCAAGTAGAGTAACTGTTACTATTTTTAGCTTCTCAATTTTAAATTTAGGACCCAATGGATTGGACAGTTAAGATTTTTCACAAACCCTGTAATCATTTGTTAGAAAACTTATCATGCGCATCAGCCCACCTTGTTTGCTTGATTTAATTATTAAAGCTGAACTCACTCACCAGTGGCTAATGAACAGAAAGTCCCTTCTGAAAACCATCAGTACATTTTCTTCTCATTCTCTTGTTTATAGTCCCTCAGTCCATTTCACAGGGCAAATCTCAAACAGCATCTGACAAAATGAGTCCGTTATCTCAGCAGGAGGATGTTGTAATTGCTCAGAGGTATCAGGAGGAGAACAGGTCTTTTGTCTTCTACACCGTGCAAACTTTAGTGGCTAAAACATTTCTAATCTCATCCACCAGACTACCAGGTTCTAATTTGGCCACTTTTGAGGTTAAAGTGACTCAAGTGCTGCAATAAAATTTGGATTTACATTTTGTTCTGCACTTGAAAATGGCTCTGTGAGCTTTTGGCACCCCGGTGATAACACAATCTCATGCATCACTTACACTGTAATTTGCACCTCTTGTCATTAATATGGATGTTTTCGACTGCATCGTTGGATGATTTTGGTCCTTGAGCCAAATGCTATGATTAGAATTTGATCCGCAGGGTCAAGGCACTCAAATGTGCATGTTCAACAATCACCTGCATAAACAGCAGCAAGTGCAATGCTTCTGTATATAGGAAGAACTCATATATCTGTTACCATGCACTGATTATTAAATTCTTAAGGCTCATTCTTGAAAAACTGCTTCCAGAACTCCACAGATGAAGCTGTGGCCCTGCAGGGAGCCAAGAAGTGCTTTGAGTTGATGAAATACAAAGAGCAATAACTATTCTGCTGAACTTTCTCATAGGAATGGAAGTTAAAAGTGAATTCCGTTTATTAACAATGATCTCAAGGAAATCTGAACAAATTTACTTCTATATTCTTTACTAACTGCTGAGAATCTGGTCCCCCTGTGGAGACACTCTATTTTGGTATCTCATTAACAGATACTTTAGCAGATGTCTTTCCAGGCCAAGAACAGAGCAGGAGATGGAATGCACCACTGGAAGAATAAGGCCTCTTTGCCTTAAAAACCCTGAGGACCTCCTGTCTAATGAAATGCTGTCAAGGTCCACTGAGCTGAGCTGCCAGGAGAAAGCCTCACAATGGAGAAAAGACCGACAAGCGGCACAAAGCAAGAGGGAGATTGCAACTTTAACTTCCCATACACATTAAATTTTGGAAAACGTTCAGGCAGATAGTGAAAGGGAGCTACCTCTTTCAGACAAGCAGAAATGTGTTGCCTCCTCATAACAAGATACATAATTTACTGTTTTTTGACGTATGTTCAAATGTATGCAACACAAAATATGTTGAATTCAAAAATACTAAGTAATTGTTGACTAAATACATTTCCAGATGAAAAAAAAACAAAGATTTTGATGGAAAATGTCAGAGAAAACTCACACTGACTTTAAGTTTTTACATTGCTTCTTTGTCCGCTGAGCTTGTTTCTTTAGCATCAACACTAAGAACAAAAAGCTATAAAAACTGTTTTTTGAAATGTATTGCAATAAGAGACTGTTTTTTAAGAGACTGGTTTTTGCCAAGCAGAATGTATGTTTTTTTTTTCATTTTATTCTTATATACTTTCTCATCTAAGGTCAGTCTCTTTTTGTTTGTTCCGTAATTCTGTTTATGAGAATGAAGCACACATAGATCTGCAGATGTCCTAAAATGAACACCGTACCAATGTGACTGTAAAGTTTTGCAAATGTTTATCAACTTGGTTCAGGATTGTGGACGTGTCTGTTGAACAAGTTTTGAGTGACAAACTACAGGCAATTTTTGTTCTTAGTCTCAGTCTTGTCTTTCTAACTGTAGTTGGTCCAGAACGCTGCAGCACATTTGCAAACGGGCACCCACAGGTAGGAGCCAGGACGCAATTTTGACTTTAGAAGTAGGGGGAGGACACAAATGGCATGAGGACGGAGGGTGGGGGGTCTTTACAATAAGATGACTATACAAAAAATATGTAATAGATAATGGTAAACAGGCTTCAGCACAAGTCGTTATTTTCCACTTGGTCCTAGTGCTCAACCAGTGTCTATTTATTATAGCGTAATACTGTTGTTGGACGGTATAACTGCAGGGGACAATAATTGATTTTGGTAAAAGTGTGTGTGTGTGTGTGTGGGGGGGGGGGGGGCATGGGTTAGGGTGCTCGGAAGCTAAAGGGTGAAAGGTCCTTTGCTGTTGCTGCACCTAGACTGTGGAACCAGCAACCTGTCAGTATTAGACAGGCCTGCTCACTTCTGGTTTTTAGATGTCACAAAGGACACACTTTTATTTGCTGCCATTTAACACTGCCTATTGTTGTTATCTACTCTTGTTTGTTTTAAGCTGTGTTGGGGTTTAGTTACTTTTTAGTATGTTTTTAGTGTTTTTACCATTGCTGGTTTGTTTGTTTTTATTTGTAAAGCTCTTTGGTCAACAGAGTTGTGTTTAAAGTACTATATAAATGTGTGTGTGTGTGTGTGTGTGTGTGTGTGTGTGTGTGTGTGTGTGTGTGTGTGTGTGTGTGTGTGTGTGTGCGTGTGTTTTATTGTTTATAATCATCTTAAAGCTTTGTAAACTAATCTTGCCAAAAATTTATTCACCCTCATTTGCTAAATTTGTAACCATTTCATTTACATTTAAATTTAACAGACATTCTTGTACCCAAATCAATTTACATTCTATCTAACATGTGTGTTTTTAACCTGTGGGAGGAAAGCGGCGCACGCAGAGAAAACCCACATGTGCATGAAAACAATCAAATTCCACACAGAAATGCCGCAGCTTTCTTCCCCCACATATAAAACATATAATGACTAATCTTTGTTACATTCATACTGTTTGTCATCCAATTTCATTTTCTTTTGTTCTTCATTGTACACTGTGTATAATGTAGAACAAAAGAAAATGAAATATAGTGACTAAACTGCTGACCTGCAGGTTCAAAGGAAATGCAAAAGGCTCCAAAAGGAAATTCATATAGTCCTGGAAATACAGGTAACCTTAGACATCAGCTTCTACTGAGATAAACACATGCAGGAAAAAATGAAGTTAACTGAATATATTATATGATGCGTTTTGAGAATCAGCCAAAATTAAGCAATCTGGACAAAAGACATTAACATAACATGCACTTCCTAGAAGCAGGGTTGCTTTTTTTCAATGCATCAGGCTGACTTTTCCGGCTAATTACACGTGAAGCTGAGACAGATCGAGAAATATGGGAAGCGAAACGGTGAACGTACCTGCAGCTGGTGCAGCAGGGAGAAAAAAAAAATGGCTTCTTTGCAGTGAAGATTAGAAAATATAAGGTGTTGTTATACATTTCCTTTGCTTAATGTGTTGTAGTTCTGTGGGAGAAGTGTTTTACGCTTTAGAGAAAAGTGTTACATTTGAGATGAACCTGGTCACTATATTAGCCGTTTGCTTTTTTAACATTGAACACAGAGAACTTTATCTATGGCAATCCTACCTGCAGTCATGTGACCATGTCGATGTGTTTTATGTTTCAGCATGTTACAGAACAGCAGAGCAGCTTGAGGTGCCATCAGTTTCATTGTGAAAAAAGGCAACAATTAGACTAATGCAAAAGCTGTCGTTTCACCCTCTTGATGTGATGATAACTGTGCAAATTAAAGCAATTATGCTTGTTTTGTCTGGAAGAGTGATTTTTCTTGCATGTAATTCTAAATATAGAGCCTTCAAAACCTTCTGACAACCTATCATGCCCTACTTACTCATCAAAAGGAAATAACACAAATTCAGCAGCTTAGTTAAACTGTGGGAAGGACACAGTTGTCAGAAAATTACAATAAGTTGTCACTTTACATTTCTGGAAACCACAAACTATTACATTGATCAATCAATCAGCCTTTATGTATAAAGCACCTTACAGGCATGAGCATGCCACCAAGGTGCTGCACAACAAAAGAATAAAACATATAGCGCCACAGACATGATTAAAACCACAAATAAGAATTACAAAATATAAAACATTAACAATTGTTAACCCACAAAATTAAATGCCAGATCGTAAAAGGTTTTCAGCCTCATTTTAAAAACCGCTACTGATGGAGAGCCCCTGTTAGGGGCAGTGCATTCCACAGTTTCGGACCCATTGATGTCCATGGGTGATGTACTTTTTTTTTGTTTGTTTGTTTGTTTTTGTTTTTTTACCCTGCCTGACATCTTCAGTTTACTTGAGGGGTCCAATAAAATTTACCACTTCAAAAAAATGGCAGACTGAAGGCAGAATGTGTCACTTTATTCAATTAAATAGTCATTTGAATGGAGACATATTGTACATATTGTATATAAACAAGATGTAATTCCATACAAATGATGTTCATGAAGTTCTTTGCGCTCACGATTTTTAGTACCTTCCAATGTGAGTTGTTTCTGTGCTCTTTTCACTTCAATTTAAATAAGCTATTGCTGGCCACACCCACCCATGTCCTGGTAGATTGTTACAATGTGAGAAACTGCAAAGTTGGGATGAGCGAGTACACCACTATCTGTATCTGTATCTGTTCATCCAAGTAAATTATCTGTATCTGTACTTGGAATGGGCGTGGTATAACCCGGAAGTGGGCATGGTTTAACCGGAAGTGGACGTGGTTTACTTCAATATATTATTTTAAGTCTGAAATTGATATGGATTCATCAGAAGTTGCTATGTTTATTGTTTATTTGAAAACTATTTACAGAGCAGCCTCAGAATTGAGATTAAATATTTTTGATCACAATAGTAAAGAAACTATTACAGAACAAGTGTTTCAATAAAATCAGAACATTAATATTTAAGTGCATGGATTAATACATCTGAACTCATGCAGTAGGAACTAGGAAATATGAAATGCTAGAACCAGACACAACTTTATATATATATATTTTATTTTAATTTGAATAATGAGATTTTTTTTCTTAACGTTCTTGGCAATTTGCCCCACACAAAGTTAAACAAAACAATGTGGATTAAGGTGTGTGAGTCTGAGAGAGATAGAGAGGGTGAGAGGGAGAGAGATGGAGTTAAAAAAAATAAATTAAAAAAAAGCAACAGGAGCGGAGTTAGTGACTGACACAGCACGTCAGCTCTGTCTTGTCAAATGCACCATGTAAGTTACGAAAAAAGTAACTTTAAATATTCAACTGAAAAAGAGGCGAGCTGAAGAAAACCTAGAGAAAGCTGAAGAAACGTGAGCAACAGTGAAGCAATCACAGCGAGATCCGTTACTGTCTTTGTGTGTGTGTGGATGAGCCGGACGGACTGCGCTCCCAGCCGGCTAGAGAGTTTTGTGTGCCGGGGGGGGGGCTCTATGTGACTGGCCAATCACAGAGCGTGAAGACAGTCAGTTACCCAATGAGGATTTTCCTTCAGCACGATTACAGATATTTGCGAGGTTTACTCGTTTCATGCTCGTATTCGTCAAAAATGCTTTATCCGTACCGGATACTCAACTAAAATGAGTATCCGGCTCATCCCTACTGGAAAGTCCTGAAGAGAATCAGAGTCAAGCTGCTGCTCCTCAAAATCCAGAGTGGAAGTGTTCTTAACCAGTTACACATGAGGAGACGTTCAATGTTAATTTTCCCAATTGTGTCATTGAAAAATAAAGATAATTTTCCAATGGCTCTAAAAGCATATGATTCCTGAAACAAATATCTCACAGAAAAATGGATGTATAGTTTGGAGTGTTAGTAAACAACAGACCCATTGCTAATGGAAACAACTTGAAAGTGAGTTGAGCTGCACTGAGAAGGTAGTGATGGAAAAGACCCAAAACTGCCGTACAGCCGTCATGCACGTGCTGCACCACATGCATACATCTTTGACACTCCTGACTTCCTCACATAATACCACAGCTCCTCTCGCTGCACCCTGTCATATGCTTTCTCTAAATCTAGAAAGACACAATACTACTCCCTTTGGCTTTCTCTGTACTTCTCTACCAACATCCTCAAAGCAAATGAATCTAAGAATGAAGTAATTTCTTGGGATGGCTATATACTATTACATGTCTTCTGTGGTACAATAAACAGCTTTTAGGTTTAACACATCAACTTGTCATATGTCAAACATTAATTTCCTTAGATGAAGCTCCTAGGTTAGAACTGTTGGCTTTAATTTAACAGGTTCATAAAGGTTTTAGATGAAGTAATTTTGCTTCAAACCGCCATGACCCGAAACCAGACCAGGGGCCTCATTTATCAAAACGTTTGTACAAACTTTCCTATATTCCTTCCTACAAATGAAATTTAGGATGTGTGTACTCCTGATTTATGAAACATGCGGTGGCCTCTCTTACGCATGTTCCTCCTCAATCGTCTGATGATAACTCCCACCTGTGCGTACCCGGGTACTTGTATCCGTTCACCATCATTTACATACAGAAACATCCTCAATCATGCTATGTCCTCAGCATGTGAGGGAATTCTGTTTTTCTTTTCTCCAGAAAATATAAGAAAAACTTTATTGACAAGAGATTGAGACGCTGGCTGCCGAACCACAAAAAAAAAAAAAAAAAAAGAAAAGAAAAAGTTGCAAAGGTTATAAATGCGGTCGGGACAAAGGAGAAGTTCCCGTCAGAAATTCTGATCCATGAGGTTTGTCTGTCGCTCCACAAAGGGTCCCGAATCACAGCATAGCAGAAGGATTTCTTCTTCACAGAGAACGCATTCCCTCCCGTGTATACAATCTGTTTAATCTTCAAATAACACACATTAGTCTTGATATGATGTCAGATTCATGTCGGTCACATGTGTCTTTTTTGCTTTTAGCACCAGTAATGTGCAAAAGCCATTTTTCCACCAGTATAACTGCGTACTGGGTGGATGCACAAAAGCGTGGATGACTGAGACCTTCAGTACAGCTGGTCCCCCATGCTACCACTAGATGCTCTTCCTGCGCATGGACAGAATTGTTCTTATATTTAGCGATATTTTCACACACAAGTACAAATTGGTAAATTCTACACAATGCGTAAATTCATGCCTACGCACAAAATACACACAGATGTGTGAGTTAATTATGATTGATAAATGAGGCCCCTGGAGTCCAAGGAAAGACAAGGCACACTTAATAAAATATTGAATGTTTTTAGGACTGAACCACAGTCAACCTGGATTTGAATGTTTTTCTCAGCATTTTAATGCATATAAAATAGCATTTGATAGCAATGTAACAAGAACTTAGTTACTGAGGTTAGTTTCGAACCACTCTGATGGTGTCGTAGCTTGTTCCAAGAAACTACTTTTCACATCAGAACTTGGACACTTTCCTGAGAAGAATTACCTTTTTTTTTTGTGACTCATGGTTTGAAGAGATGAAAACAAAGTTGCTGTAGCCATCCAACACTTCGAAGATTAATTATCTACCAAGAAGGCTTTTAAATCATTATCTGTCACCGTGACACATTTTCAAGCTTTAGAAAGTTTGCTGAAAGAACATGGAAGCACTTTAAGGTTAAAAAAATGAAGAAAAAACATATTTACTTATGCACATCCCTTTATGATCTACATTAGGAAAAAAAAACATCATGAGCCATCACTATATGAGCACTGTGAAACTTTACAGAAAATCTATTACAGATTTTTTATGGTTAGTTTTGGTGGTGCAGCTCGTGTGAGTAGAATAGCTGATCTGACATGGATGTTTAGATCATTTTCAAAGGTTGGAAGTGACATGCATTTTAAATGTTGTGTAGCACAATGATTTGGATTGTGCAAGAGAAAACCTCGGAGGAACGTATGAGAAATGTGGCTGTCTTTTTTCATCTTGCAGCCATCGTTGTTAGCTAGACTGTGTGGTCCAGTGCATGGAATGATTACAGCTCTCATTAAGGATGGACCCGGATGGTTTGAATCCCAGGACAGCCTTGTGAACAAGGAGGGGAACTGACAGAGCATGCTTCCATAATACATACTGCCTGTACCATCTGTCTGTGGAGGACACAGCCATGGTGATGACACACTGATAAAACAGCTTAATTTTGCTGCTCTGCTATAACCCTTGTGCACATGCTTTCACAGAATTTTGTCCCATTTGGTAAATATATTTCAAACTCCTGTGGCGCTATGGGGAAATAACATTTACTCCAGTTTTGTGGATTGATTCTCATTAAGGTACTGACATTTATAGCTAAAGGTTAACTATAGTTGCCCTGTTTCATTCATACAAAAAACGAACATGAAAATCATTTATGTTCAATGGATTTCATGACAGGAAGTAGATACATGTGTGAAAATAAGTATTATTGGTATAACATAATAGGAGTTCTACACAATTTTGTCAAAGTTGAGGATAGAATGATGGCACCTGTGTTAGGCTTGGCCTCTGCTCTGTGTGCTTCGTCACCACTCTCTCGCATGTTGGTGATCTGTTTGATTATATTTTTGCCTTATCAAGTTTGTCAACAAACTGTGTCTCAGCTGTCAGTCAATACCATTATGATCGGCACACGATTTTCCGCATTAAGGAGCATATGCAGATTGCTTGTGTTACCTGGGACAGGTACGCCAAATTTTTTTGCACCAACTTTTGTTTGTGCCACGTCAGCACTGGAATGCTTGCGGCCCTCAAGCCGCCATGGCTGGAGAAGGAAGCGTGGATCTAGAGCTGGAATCCAGTCCAGGCTAAGCAAACATTATGGGAAAACATCTGTATGGAGTGAGTCCAGATTTGCAGTAAGCAAGCGATGCCTCCGACCAGTGCCAGTCTATGCGCCACTGTCCCATGTGGTGCCACGATCGTGGCTCTCGGACTGGACTTTCCCGTCTCGATATAGCCGGTTCCATACATCCCGTGAGCAGATCCTGTGAGCTGTCCCCTACCAAGCGGAATGTGTGAACGGCGCCTGCTCTCCAGTGCAGTGCTAACCTACCCAGAGCGCATCAGTGGCCCAGTGCACGAACACAGCAAGGATCGCCCTGCTGAACGTTCGCTCCATAGCGAATAAAACTTTCATCCTTGGAGATATGTTTAAGGAAGAACGTCTGGATCTCGTGTGTTTGACAGAAACTTGGCAGAGGGAACAAGATCACATGCTTTTAAACGAGTTGTGCCCTCCTGGCTGTTCTGTGTCTGGGACCCCGCGCGCCGAGCGGCGATGAGGCGGACTCGCTCTTATCTACAGGGACTGCTTCTCCTGTCGGCTTATGAACCAACCCTCTTACAACTCCTTTGAGCTGCAAATGGTTAAGGTTGGGAAAACTGACTCATTTTACTGTGTTTTAGTTTATCGTCCTGCTGGTCCTGTACGCATGTTTTTAGATGAATTTTCAGAGTTCTTGTCCGGTGTTATTAAACTTGAGAATGTTTTAATCCTTGGAGATATGAACATTTATATTGATAATCCTTCTTGCAAGACAGCATCAGAGCTACTGAATCTCACTGAGTCATTTCATTTTAAACAGCATGTATCTGGCTCTACACATTCGAAAGGCCATACCTTAAATGTAGGTTTTTCTTTTGGCCTTAATATAGACAAGCTGAGGGCTGCAGATGCTCATTTTACTGATCACTACTGTGTGTATTTTAATCTGTGTTTTAAATTAGAAAGTAAACCTCATAAAGTAATTTCCCAAAGGCAAATTGAATTATAAGTCAAACTGCTGTTGAAAAATTCTCCAATCTCTTCGAGTCAGAACGTTTTGATGGTCACAGTGATGCTGATCATTTTATTGACTCATTTAATAGTCACTGTTTGTCCCTTCTAAACGAGGTTGCCCCAGTTAAGGAACAAATACCTTTTACTAAAAACACAATCCCTTGGATGAATGAAAACATCAAGCTGGTTAGGAGATCTTGCCGTAAGGGTGAATGTTTGTGGAAATCTACAAAACTTGAGGTCCACAGATTGCATTTAAAAGAGTTGATCTCATCGCTCAACGAGTTGATTAAACAGGCCAGATCTTTGTATTTTTCTAACTTTGTGAACATGAACAGGAAAAACCCTAAATTCTTGTTTGACACTATCAGTAAAATTGTTTCACCGCCAGCTTCCATGGTACCTGTATTTTCTACTGCGGAATGCAACAGATTTTTAAACTTTTTTGTAAAAAAAAAAAAAAGTTGATGACATTAGGGCTAGTGTTACTCCATCCCCTGTCTTAAATTTTAACATTGGTCACTCAGACAGCTTGTGGTTCTCATTCATTCCTGTTACTGTGGAGGACATAAAAGCTGCTCTGGAAAAGATGAAGCCTTCTTCCTGCCCATTAGATGTAGTTCCCTCATCACTGCTCTTGAAAGTTTGGGATGTTGTTGGCCCAGACATCGCCAAACTTTTTAACATTTCGCTTTCTACTGGGCCAGTTCCAAGCTACTTCAAACAAGCACCCTTAAGCCCTATTTTGAAAAAGCCCAATTTGGACCCATCTGAACCTGGCAACTTTAGGCCAATTTTAAAACTCCCTTTTTTGGCTAAAGTTCTGGAGAAGTTGGTGGCAGGGCAGCTGACTAGTGTTCTGGACCTTAATAATGTTTTAGATAAGTTCCAATCAGGCTTTCGTAAGATGCATTCCACTGAAACAGCTCTTTTAAAGGTATGATGTACTGATGGCGGCAGACTCTGGCCAATATACTGTACTGGTTTTATTGGATTTGTCTTCAGCTTTTGACACGGTTGACCATAAAATTCTGTTACATCAACTACACAATGACTTAGGATTTTCTGGTACGGTTCTGAAGTGGTTTTCTTCCTATTTAAATAACAGAACATTCTTTGAATGTGTGAACAAGATTAGGTCTGAAGTCACATCATTGCTTCACGGTGTTCTCCAGGGCTCGGTCCTTGGCCCTATTTTGTTTCTTTTATATATTTGCCCTCTTGGGGAGATTATCAAAATCTTTACTAATGTGTCCTACCAGTTATATGCGGATGACATTCAACTGTACTGCTCATTCAAGGACACAGAGTTTAACAAGCTAGCTGATGTACTTGATTGCATTGAGCGTATTAAGGACTGGCTAGCCAGTAACTGCCTTCAGTTGAACTCAAGCAAGACCGAAACACTGATCATTGCTCCTGACCAGAAAGCGCTTTTAATCAAACAACCCCTCGGTTCCCTGAGCTCCTCAGTCCAGACCAGTCTCAGAAACCTTGGTGTTCTTTTTGACCAATCCATGTCTTTGAGCTGCCACTCAAAACAATTAGTAAAAAACTGCTTTATCATTTGCGAAACATTTCCAAATTGAGAGCTTTTACTTCAAAATCTGACTTGGAGATGATTATCCATGCTCTTATTTCTTCTCGTTTAGATTATTGTAATTCTGTCTTAACTTGTTTTAACAAATCAGATGTCTGTCATCTCCACTTGGTCCAGAACGCTGCAGCAAGGCTTTTAACAGGAACCAGTAGAAGGGCTCACATAACACCGGTTTTATCTTCTTTACATTGGCTAACGTTCAAGTTTAGAATTGATTTTAAAATTTTAGTTTTGACTTTTAGAGCTCTTAATGGACAAGCTCCACAATATTTATCAGACCTTTTAATCCCTCACTCTTCTGGCCGGCGCCGCACTCTACGGTCCTCTGGTCAAAACCTACTGAAGGTCCCCAAGACCAGATTTAAAACTAGAGGGGACCTGTCCTTTCAAGCTGTAGCTCCCAGACTTTGGAACGCCCTGCCCTTGTTTCTTCGTGTGGCCGACTTGGTTGATTCTTTTAAAAAGCAGCTGAAGACACTTTTATTTAGACAAGCTTTTATGTAATTTGACCTTGTGCTCCTCTCCTGTTTTGCCTTTTTATGTATGTTGTGAAGCACTTTGTGATTTTATCTGTGAAAAGTGTATATAAATAAAGTTTTACTTACTTACTTACTAAAATGGCAAAATGTAACCACTGTGTGAAATGAAATAAAGTACAAGGACAACTTCCGATCTATACCAGAACTAATTCTTAGCTTTGGTTTCTGACCCAATACATTTTTCAAGTCTTCATCATTGCTTGCCAATGCATATTTCTACTTTGAACAAACATCAAAAGTCCCTTTTTTTATGCAGAGGTGTCCTTAAGCATGTGGGTGACTTGGAACTAAGGCCTAGTCCACACGTAGCCGTTTTTTTTTAAAACAAATATCCGCCCCTCCAAAAATTTGCATCCACACCACCTCGTTTAAAAAAAAACTCTGTCCACACGTACCCGGATAAATACGTTGTTAAGGACATGACAGACCTGTAGGCGGCAGTACTTCCCCCGTTCTTAACCTCGTCCTTCGTCTGTGGTCTTCCGCAAGGAGCAGTAATTCCACTTGCAAAAACAAACAAGCAAAAAGTGCTTGGACAATTGATAAAGCGAGCGCAGCTCTGAGAGCATCCATGATGCCGGCTAGTGTAAACACAGGTCGCACACGTGATGTCAGCATTTTTTTTGTCGCGGAAAGTGACGTTGCAGACCTTAAAATTCCGGTTTTGTCTGTCCACACGCAGACACCCAAAACGGGGAAAACGCAGATCTTCACTTTGGCCGGAGTTTTTAAAAAGATCAGTTTTCGTGTGAAAAAACTCAGTTTTCGTGTGGAAGACAGGCCAAAACGTAGAAAAATATCTACGTTTTGGCAGATCCCCGGTTATGTGTGGACAGGGCCTAATATACAGGCTCTGATAGAACTAAAGATGGTAGTAGCAACAAATGATTGTCATGGTTCTGCCTTCTCTCTGCTGCTGTTGCTCTTCTCCTTCATTGTTTGCAGGTGAGCTGGTTGGGGAGCCGCAGCTGCAGCTAATTACCATCAGCCTGGCCAGAGGATTTAAGGAGCGGCGCTGCCACACCTCATCGCCGGTTGATACTCTACAGTTGGGTACATCTAGCCACGTCATGACCTGTGCCGTAGCTCT
Source organism: Nothobranchius furzeri (assembly GCF_043380555.1). Classification (NCBI taxonomy): domain Eukaryota; kingdom Metazoa; phylum Chordata; class Actinopteri; order Cyprinodontiformes; family Nothobranchiidae; genus Nothobranchius; species Nothobranchius furzeri. The sequence goes on along the minus strand of NC_091746.1, from coordinate 42,271,087 downwards.
GAACTACGTTTTTACCTGTACTAATCCTGCTCTGCTATCTCGTCTGTACCAGCCCTGGATTTTCTCCACCTGCCTGAGGTGTGCCTTATCCCAGCGTCGTTCAGCTCCTCTACCTCCCGCTCTCCACCGCTCACCTGCATTCCTGGATCCAACATCTCCTCCAGCAACCATCTCCACCCAGCATCAACCTGACTTGCCTCTCCCTCCTGTCCTCACCCTGCTCTACTCAGTAAGCCCGTTCCTCTCATTGTTATACATTTCCTGTTTCTCAGTTTCTAGTCACTCACACCGCTGTTCTTCTTTTAGAGTCGGAGTCGCATCGTTTCCTGTCCCGTTTGGATCAGCGCCCTTAGTTACCCCTTTGTTTCTTTTTCTATAATAAAAGTATTTAATTATTCTCTCTTACCTTCTCTGTGTGTGATTCTCCATGTGGGTTACAAAATTACCACCCATCATGACAATGATAAGCAGACATCTGCAAAAAAAAATTCAAAAAATGATAAAAAATACCCCAAACTATTTGCTTTTGTTGAATTTTCATTAATAAAACAATATAAAACATAGACATGAGAATAATAAGAAAGGAAGGACAAATGGAGTGCACTTTCAAAGAAGGTTGAATATATAAATGGAAGTTCTTGCTCAAATACATTCGTTCATGTATTTTTATGTGCTTAACCCTGTTCAGGGTCTTTGGGGGTTGGTACTTACCACTAACAGTCATTAGGCGAGAGGTGGGTTCGAAACTGGACAAGTCTCATGGAGACAAACAATCATTTATACCTGGTGACAATTTAGTGTTTTCAATTAACTTACCATGCATGTTCTTGGACTGTGGAGGTCAGTCAGAGAACCCAAATGAAACCCATGCATTCATGTGTGGAACAAACAAACCTGACAGAATACCTGAGACTAGGTGTCGAGGCTGTGACCTTTGTGCTGTGGGGCAACAGTATAACCAACTGCACCACCATGAAGCACTGCTTATTTTGATGACAAAAATGAATCAAAAAATATGCACAGAATCCATGTGCAGGTTTTTTTTGGTGTGTGTTAACCTGCAAGAAAAACAAAAACCTGAATTCCCCAAAATCTTCATTTATTTAAAGAAAATACAACTTCAAGCATATAGATCAAAATGGTCAAATTGAATCTACCTGGTTGTCCTATTAAAAAGGAAAAAAACGTGTTCTGTTTAGGGATAAAACAACTGATATTCAACAAAAGAAGCATGTGAATCAGCATGGATGAATGCCTGCCAATAAACGTGTTATTTTTTAGTTGATAAGCCGGGGGATATTTTTCTGAGCGAGCTCAGATCATCGGCACTTGCCAAAGTGTGCCTGTTCACTCAAGGATTTGACGGTACCACTAACGATGCGCAGGTGGTTACAATCCTCTCTAAGCAAACTCAGGAGCGACATGCTAGGCTCACACAAATAGCCCTTGTTAATCGATGCTAGATAAATGAGAATGGAAGGAAAGAACAGAGTCTCGGTCTTCTCCCAGAGGAAGCAAGAATTATTAATTCATGCCTACGAGGACTACAAAGATATCAGAACTAAAACAGAAACCACCAGCTGTTTGTTTAAAGCCGTGTAGCTGACGCTAGTTAGACTGGTCAGCGTTAACATGTTTCCATGGCTATGCCGTAAGTCAGTTTCAGCTCCCTTTTCTCTGCTTATTTTCATCATTTTTGTGTCGTTTTCATGTTCTGTTCCAGAGTTTGGATGTTTAGAGACTGGAGGACTTTGTTTTTGCTGAGCAGCTGTGAGTTTTAAGAATGTACGTTTGTGGCGGTACTGTGACCCTAAAGGTCAGTGGTGGCGCTAATTCTCCACCTCATAGCTGCCAGCTGCTTGCAAGAGAAAGGGGCCTTGACATACCTCGTCCAATCATGTTCACCAAGTGTAAGCAAGCCTAACTGCAAATCTGCCACAGAGCAGGTTTGTTCTCCAGCATGTTATCATGGTGAATGGGAGGGGCTTCAGGCCTGCCAACTTTGTGGTCTTGAATCTGGGGATGTTAAACCAGGATTTTCAAACAGAACCTGGATTTTGGAAATAGCTCACTATGTGGTATACCTCCCAGGACAATATCCTGTTTGTTTACATGAAGGAGGCAGGGGTTCATACTGAAGCCAGCCTGTAGTCATGTGGTGTGTTTTAGGTCTCTTTCAGTTTATTCTGTGTCATGTTCCTGTGTTGTTGTCGTATGAATAATACATTGTAAACCTGGTAACATCGGCTGTTTAAAAAAAAAAGGTAATAGGAACTATAGCTGCTGTAATCTATGTTATATATCCACTCACAATGTTTCCCATTCTAGGAAAGGTCATGAGGCAATTCAGCAGTCTTTTCATCAGTACATATACTTTCATTCTCTAATACTTCTTACATCTCTCTGTTTTGCCAAGTTTAGAAAAGATCTATTTCATTTTTTCTACTTAAAATGTAGTGAATACAATAGGTATCTATTCTGCAGGAGCCCGTGAAGTGCAACAGACCTGCACAAGAATGAATTCTTAAACTTCAGTAAGTAGGAGACACAGCCCTGTGTAAAGCTCTTAACCTTCAAACTTGCAGAAACACCTCAGGCTGGAAACAGGAACACAACTGTTCAGAAGAAGCAGGACACACATAATAATTCAGCTCATGGCAGGAAATTAGAGTCTAGACAAACAATATGGTGATCATTTGTAATTTATAGTGTAATAAAAGTAGCATTTGATACAATAAATACACACAACTCAGTGTCATAGGACATCAGTTCAGTAATCAGATTTTTCTTCTTGCGCTCAGTTAATTTCATATGAAGATAATCTCCACCTAATTAGATTCAGGCTCGAGGGTTTACAGTTATAGCGTAGGTGCCTTTTGATGAAAATTACACCTTGAAGGATGAAAGCGTTTTTCCGGAAAACGATAAACCCTCAGAGAACCTTGGATTGTTAATTCTGGCCTTAACATGTGTCTTAAGCAAATTTAAGGTATTCTTGTCTTGATTCAATTCTGTCCTCAAGCTTCAAGCTACATTCTGACTTCTGACTGAAACCATCAATGAATATTAATATTTTATTTCATTTTCTAAATTTCTTATCCTTCTGGAACCAAAGTAAATTGAATGGCCACAAGTAAAACAGTTTTCATCCTCAGATTCAACCACATTTCTAACATGTAAAACTGGATTGTCTTAGCGATGAATCCCATTCACTTTTACTCTTTCCTCACACTTTAACACTCGTTTATACCAATTTAACATCTTATACTAAGAGGTGAGGACGCAAGGAGTTATCTGATGAACAGTTAATTGTTCCAGAGAATAAAAAAAATAAAATAAACAATGGCCATATCAAGGACTGTTTCCTTTCAACTCCAGTCACTTTATTCACAGAGTCAAAGGGCTTTAGAAAAGGACATATTGGCTAACAAATGCACTTGGTTTCAAATCTGAGTGAAAAGTGCTGGTTTCAAGGTCAGATGTGCAATGGAGCGTTCAAAGATAATGTTCTTCTTCAGCTGTGTGGATTGCAGGCTACTAAAAGTGCAACAAGCTTGTGAGTGTTTACGTGTTTCTCAAAGTGACAGAAATTTGCTGCAGTTCATCTGGTTCAAGATACAGACAATGGCTTTGCCAAGATTGTAATTAAATTATAATGATTCTAGCACTTTAGGGCAACTTAGAAAGAACAAACAATAACCATTTCACGCATAGTGGTCATTTCAGTACAGAAGTGCCAAACTCAAATTCACATTGGGCCCAATTTAAAAAAGTGGGACTAAGTCGTGGACCAAACTCAATATTTAGTGAACAAGTTATGCCAATCTACAGATTTATATTGTTGAACCTTTCATTTGGAAACAAACGTATTTTTGCATAAAGACTACCATACCATACCGCTTTATCTGTAGAGCGCTTTTAACATGGCATTACACCCGACCAAAGTGCTGCACATAAAAACAAACAAATACAAAAACATAAGCTAAAATATTCATGTATACCATGTGAAGTAGAAAAGATAAGAGTCAAAAGAACAACAAACTAAAACCAATAGAACAAGTAAAACCAGAATATAAAAATAAAAATCTAACTAAGGCAGCATCTAAAAACAAACAAACTGATCAAACTTTCAGTTTTCATCCATAATATTTTAAAAACTGTAAAAATGATCATAAGTGAAACTGGTTATAATAATCCCAACACGTTTGTTTATAAATTATCATTTTCACTTGTCCACATAAGATGAAAATTATTACAAAAACTTTTGTGTTTGATTGTTAGATTACATCAGTGGGTTTTGATCAGTTTTTACAAGATAACAAAAGTCATCACTGACGTAAACAAGTTTCAGTTCAGCATGATTTAGTCTTCATTTTAACCCATTCTGGACCATTGTATCCACTCCTGTGTCCTGTAAAGCTCCAACTTCTGCATGAATTTCAAATAAAGAAAAGAAAGTTCAGTGGTGTCAAATCATACTCTCATCTGAGGTTAATTTGAATCCTAGAATAAGAGTCCAGGGATTGGTTTATTTTTGGCATTTCTCCTCTTGTACCTCATCAAGAGCCACTCCTCATGCATGGGTGGCTGCATAAAATTAGCATATAGCAGAAAAGAAGGAGAGTGCCTGCACAATGAGAAAGCGGCATTTCAATAACGTCTCATAGCACCGTTTTGGTTCAAATTGGAAAGTTAACCCAAATCTATGGGAAAGCAGTTATTTGTGTATTTTATGCATTTCTTGTGTTTCTCTTAAATGGAAGTGACTTGATTTTATTTATCTAAGTGCAGCACTTAGGCATTTTTTTTCCTTGACAATCCTCTGTCATGTTGCGGGCTGGAGGAGTTGGACCCAATGCACAGACGACCAGAACGACACGAGGCAGGAGAGGATGTAAAGGTAAACATTCTTTATTTAGAATGAAGCCAAAAACCTAGCAAGCAGCGCTGACAAGGACAATGGGCAGGATGACTGGGAGATGAGCTGCAGGTGCGTGGGGGAGAGAGAAACCGAGGAAACGGTTGCAGTGATTTAAGTATGTACTGCCCCATCACCAGGAAAAATACACACTGTCACTTTAAAGAAAATAAATCTACCTTCATCGTGATTTATCATTTGCCTACAATCTTTGTCTGTGACTGTCAAAATGGCTTGATGACTTGATGACACAGAGCAAAAAAGTTGTCTGTGGGACTAAAGAATGAAATCTCTTTAAGGCATACTGATATGAGGAGAGAGGGAAGCATGAACACTGAACTATATTTTAAAAGGGGCATTTGTCCTTTCGCTCGACAAATGTCCCTTGAAAAGATGAAAATGAGGTCCACTCGTTCACCTTAAACATACGGCACATTGATTGGACCAAAGCAAGGTCGTATTATATTGTGTATGTCCAGAGTGTTGCTACAGGCAGGAACCCCTCATCAAGGTGAACTGTGTGTTTCAGATCTTCCATTTGCCTTCAAAATCAGCTATTCTCATGAAAAACGGTGTCAGTCCTCTTCCAGACGCACCAGTCTGGGTTGATCATAGTGAATGTGTTTATCTAACAGATAATATTTGGAGTTACATAACGAAAATAAGAAAACAAGGATTAAAAACAATTATCACATTTTCAGGCTTAAAGAGCTAATTTAGAGTTTACATAAACGTTATTAGTGCTATGTCCTGTGTCCCATCCATATCCCATCTCCCTTGTGACTTATCATTCTTGTTATTCACTTCACTTCCTATAACAGGTTTCAGACTTTCCATTCCCTTCTTTAGTGTTTCATTTCTTGTCTAGGTTTTCCTTTTTCATGGCCCGTTCTCCCTTCCCTTCCTTGGCCTGTGTGTTTTATGCTGTGTTGTGTTGGGGCAGGAGCCTCACTGCTGAGGACAAAAACAGGATCAACAAAATGATCATGAAATCTGGCTCAGGGGTTGGGCAAAGCTTGGACTCATATGACATGATCATCGACAAAAGGATGAGGAGTAAACTTAAGACAGTTATGTCTCTGGAGGATCACCCCCTTCACCAGATTTTTAAGGATCTCGGGAGCTGTTTTAGTGGGCGAATGTTAATGCCCCGTTGTTCCACTGAACGTTTTAGGAACTCTTTTATTCCTGCTGCAGTGCGTTTTTACAATGAGCATTTCATATGATTGTATATTTGATATTTTTATCATGGTGGTGGCTTATAGCAGTGTCCAGTGAATGTTTTGTTGCATGTGTGTGCATGTTGTTGTTGTTTTTTACTTGTCCAAGGCAATTCAATTTCCCCCTTGGGGATTAATAAAGACAACCTTGAACCTTTTGTATTGTGTTTGTTCTGTTTAGATCATTGTGGTTTTCCCTGTCTTCAGTTATTGTTAGAATAGTTCATTTCCTTTAGGCGTTTAGTTCTAGTGTCAGTATTTCTCATGTTTTGTTTTATTATGGTTTCTTCTTTTATTCCAGTGCACATGTGTTCAGTCTCTCTTAATTACTCTCACCTGTAGCAGATCATGTATCATCACAGTTGTTCCCTGTTTCCTCATCACTGTCTCAGTCTATTTAAACCCCCGCTCAGTCATCCACGCATTGTTGGTTCCTCATGTCTTGTGTTATTATTGTGTTTCAGACAAGCCTTAAAATACTGTATTTTTGACCCTATTTGGCTAGTTTGTTGATATCCCTACACCTCATTGCAGCGGGGTCCTACAAAAACTCAAACACCTCATGACAACTGGGGCTGGAGAAGAAAGCATGTTAATGCCCATAAAATGTTTGTTGCATAAAAAATGAAGCCAAAAACCAGTTAGCAATTTTACAAATATTCTAATATTGCTACCTGGTTTATAGCAACCTGTTCAACATTTAATTAAATCTCCATCAAATATTTCAGCCAAACTTTTTGTTCTAGATTGTGACACATTTAGTTAAATTCAATTGCACATATGAAGTGTTAATCCACACATTTTTTGCCCTTATTTTTTGGGCATGTGCACATTTTGCACACCATGTAACACAATGCACACAGTGTATTAACATCAATGCAGTAGGTATCCTGATGTCACCGTCTGGTTTAAAATGCTGCTTTAAACTGCTTCTGAATTATCTTTACTGACATCCAATTAATGTTTTAATATTTATACATTTACTTGACTAATGAAAGTCTTGCAGTTAATTCATCACAATTTAAAGAACTAAAGGATGATTACCATATGTGAAAGAAATTCATTTCTAAACAGCTGAAAACATTAAATAAAACCTCAGGAACCAGGGTTTGCAACCAAAGAACAATTATCAGAGACGGGTCATCCTCTCATGCCTTATCAGAGAACACCTTGAATATGCTTTTTGTAAAAGGGAAAAACAAACATAGCAGCATCCAGAAGTGCATGCAAGCGTGGCTGTTCAATGCTGTGATGTTATTCTCTCCTGAGCTCAGAGGCTGAGGTATGGAGCAAGCTTTGATAAGCTCCCAAGAAAAATGACATCTAATTAGCTATGCATGGCCTCTCTCACTATTCATAACGATGCAGCCAGTGAACAACAAAAGCATTTCTGGTGTGGTCTTACACAGTTTAGATATCGTCCCTTTGGAGTACCATAAGTGAGACTTTCATTTAAAATACAAAACGGACACTAATGACACAATTAAGTATGCTGTGCTCCAGCAAATGTGCTATCAATGAGACATTTGTGCCAGGGGATTATATGTTGTTAAGCAGTGAGGACACCACCGCATTTTGTCTTTGGGCGCTGATACATCCTTTGACTGCATCTGACCCCTTCTTTCCACCGCAGCCGTCAGCAGCACGTTACTGCAGCAGCATGTCATAGCTGTTGATGGGGACCGCTGTGATCAACAGAACCTTTTCTACCAGAGCCGTCAGCAGCGCGAGTCAGCCGCGTCTCAGGAGCAGCATGTCGCGGCCCTTATGCACCGGTTCTATTTTCTACGCGCAACGCCTCTGAAATGGGTCAAGTTCGACAATTTTGGGGAAGGAAAGACAGGAAATCGGACGCGGAAACGGAGCGAAGCTCCCGAGCTTTTCAGAATAAAGAAACGTACTTCCTTCCAGTTGCTTTACTTTTAAAAAAGTTACTAACTGTGCGGCCCCGTGAGAAGTTATCAACTAGCTAGCGGTCTCCTTTGTTTTTCAGGTCCCTATTGGCAATTATAAAACGTACAGAACATAAAACACAAACATTTTGGAGCCATGTTGTAGTTTTCTCCTGCTTGTTGTTGTGTTTACTGACGAAGTCACTCGTGTGACTTCGTGCTCGGTCGGTGACAGCTGCTCCCCTGCTGCTTCGTGTCTCGTGGGAAGGGCCAAGCAGCAGCTTACGCGAGCAAGATGTGCTGCTGCAGTTACGTGCTGCTGATGGCTCCGGTGGAAAGAAGTGGTGAGGTGTTCCAGAGAACTGATCACTTGAACATTTATTTTGGCCATATAAACTAGAAGATCAAAATGCGGAAGAAAAGGAATAAATACAGTTAACAAGAAGGATAATTTAATGTGTTTAGTTTACTAAAAATACTGCCACATTTAATGTGCCAATATATTGATATTTTTACAGCAAAAAGTTTTGTAAAATGCATGTTGCATTGAATTTCCCATGCAACCGTCTCACTTGTCTTAGTCTGAAATTATTGTACAAAATGTGTCCCTGATTAGTTTCTCATTTCCAAAAAAACAAAAAACAAAAAAAACAGCCCTATCAACTAAAATATGATTCAGTTCTTACTTTACTATTGGAGGAGCTGGTGATTAAGCATAGAGCATAATCATTATCTGGTATTCTCCATTAAAAAGAGACTCAGGAGCATTGATTTATGAAGTGTGCATTGCTGAAGGGTTTACTTCCTCTAACGTTCTATATGTTTTGGTTGGAAGGATGAATTCCATAAACTCGCACATCATTGCACCACTAGGGCAGGCTTTGCCGACAGGCAACACAGGCGGCCGCCTGGGGTGCCATCTGATGGATAGGGCGCAAAAAATAAATAAATAAAAAGTTTATTAAATTTATGTTTGTTATATGAAATGCACTCTCTATATACTCAAAATCCCCCTCTGAAATGACATGAAATTAAAATATCAATATTACATTCTAATGATCTGGCTGCATGACGAGCTCCCGCTTGGGCCACCGCTCCGATGCATTTGACCGTTAAGGGTGCCGTAGATCATGTGCATGGGCAGCACTGTAGGACATCCTGTTGTTGTCGCGTTTAAACTTTTGATATCTTTTACAATGAAAAGAACACCTAAGCCATCGGGATCAGCATTGCCAAAGCGAAGGAAGGAGGAAGAATGTTACGTCCCCTCCTGAAGGTCTAGGAGGATGAGGGGACTAACACAGGAAAACAGGTGTAGGAGTGTGTGTGTGTGTGTGTGTGTGTGTGTGTGTGTGTATAAAGGACGAGGAGGTGAGAGTAAAAACAAAAGGGTTTATTAACAAAAGGTGTCCGTGTCTGAACGGCAAAATAAGGCTTAATAATAATGGTGAAGACTAAGGTGGAAACTGAAAACATAAGCAGACTAACTGCTTGTGAAAAAAGCTTTCTGCCAAACTTAAATTTCAACCACCTAAATGAAAATATCCCCGGCTCATGAGTCCAACAGGCAGCATGTTCAGGTGTTCTAAAGCAGAAAGAACTGTCTCTTTTAGATCCCTTTTTTTCATTGTGCGAGTGCCACGGAGATCAAGGTGCTCAGCCACCTCCACCAGATCGCTCTTGCGACAGGCCTCAAGAGCTTCCCGCAACGGTGCACGGAGAAACTCCTTTAGAGAAAACATAACTAATTATTTTTGAGCTCACCTGGGAAGAGCCAACACACAGATAGGTGAACCACCTAAATGAAGAAGTCCCAGGGTGCTTAACACACTCAAGAAACCACAACGAAAAACCAAAACGGGGCGCACAACCTATTTATTAATTTCTGGGCAAATTCTAATTAATTTCTGATTATCAAAACAAAAATTCCCGGACGAGCCCCCATTATGTTACGTCCCCTCCTGAAGGTCTAGGAGGATGAGGGGACTAACACAGGAAAATAGGTTTAGGAGTGTGTGTGTGTGTGTGTGTGTGTGTGTGTGTGTGTGTGTGTGTGTGTGTGTGTGTGTGTGTGTGTGTGTGTGTGTGTGTGTGTGTGTGTGTGTATAAAGGACGAGGAGGTGAGAGTAAAAAAAAAAGGTTTATTAACAAAAGGTGTCCGTGTCTGAACGGCAAAATAAGGCTTGATAATGTAACGAAATAACCTTACAATAATAATGGTGAAGAATAAGGTGGAAACTGAAAACATAAGCAGACTAACTGCTTATGAAAAAGGCTTTCTGCCAGACTTAAATTTCAACCACCTAAATGAAAATATCCCCGGCTCATAAGTCCAATGGGGATAAAAGCCACCAAAATAAGAAAACTGACGCCTTGTCAGATAAATCCTACAAAAAAGGATAACCAAGCCAAAACCCTATAACAAAAACCCTTAGCAAGTACCCTTAAAATGTTCAGCCTTAGCATTGGTTGTAAACCGAGCTCAGGAGAAATCCAGACCACTTCTGGATCTCTTTAGGAATAACCTTAAACAGTACCGGAAACGATTTAACATTAGCACAAAGTGTCTATGAGCTCGGGAGAATCACAGGCTAATCCTGGGTCTCCCAGACTGTCTGCTTCGCTCCACTTTTAAAGTCTGTCAGCCGCTTGATAGCTGATGAAGATCAGCTGCTGTCTTCTCCGGCATGCCTCTCTCCGAGGTCCTGAATTGGCGCTGGGGAGCTGGAGAGTGTAAACAAGCAGGTTCAGGCACTGTTCCTGGTGGTGAATCTTCGGCAGTGGGGACAAAAGGCTCAGGTTGAAAAGAGAGGATGGACCGAGAGGACGAGGGTCACCACAAAGAAAAGAAAAAAAGAAAAAAAAACGGGCCCAAAGCAGAGGTATGTAGACTTTACAAATTTGGCAAAGGAACTTTTTGCATTACCATTGTAGCTAACTGCCTCTCCTGCCACGCACGGTCCACGGACGGGCCCTCGCTAGCTGTTTACATACACAATACAGTATCTCATAAGTTTAACCAATTAGTTTTACTTTTGAATCATCGTGTCCAGATGCAGTGAGACAATATCTGCAGCCACGACAGGCACCTGTTGACACCACGGGGTTGGGACTGTATTCTACACCTGTTGAGTCTCACTGTGATGATGAAGAATGTAAGATTTTTTTTACCGTTTTTTGGAGTATGATTGCAGCCTTTTTATGAACTTCGATTAAAGTTTTAAGTACGCATACAATATGAATTTAATATTTTCATATCAGAAGAGCGTTAGGTGTGGGAGTAGCAACATTTCAACTTTGTCCGACACATCGGGCAGGCGCCGTGGCGGGGACTCCCCCACTGCCGCCGGGCCCGGCGGGGAATGAGAACTGCCTAAACACAGCATGACATCTTAAGGCATCTCTTTCTTGTTTACGCTGCAGCGTCTTCTATCCAGGCATCACGCAGCAGCACATTTACTGAGCTACAATCTCAGCATCTAGAACCAGATGAGTAAGTTACTTGTTAGGCTATTTGTAATCAGCAGTAGAAACGAGCTTTTTCAAATTAAAGAGCTTATCACATATATCGATATGCAAAATTAGTTTATTTAAATCCACACCAGACACTTGTTTTTGGCACGAGTGTAGCATTGATTTAGCATTGAGAATATTAATCTGAACATGCACATCTGAAATTGTCTCCTTAAGATGTTATTGTCAATTAGGCTGTAAATTTGGAAAAAAAAAAATAATAAAAGGATGGACATTAGTTTTTGTGACATTAGTGAGTCATCTTCAGGGCAGAAAGGTTCATGCCCTGAAGAAGGTCGTACCGAAACGCGTCAGCGTTTCCTTGTTAAATAAATGAAATCCTCAGAGTGCCTCAGATCACCAGTTCTTCTTCCTCATATTCTACAATTTATTTGATGCTGAAGAGTACCTGAGAGTGAGACATAAGTTTTTTCAAATATTCCCCATGGATGCGCTCACTTCCACCTGTTTTTGATCATTTTATTTGTGTTTTCATAGAAGAAATTAAAAGATAAATAAAATAAAAAGTTCAGTAACATTAAAAATAATGAAAAGCATCACTGCACATGACTGAGGAATACTGAATGTGAAAGTGACACTGTTCTTAAGTAATTCATGCATCAGAGGGTTAAGTTGGTGTGTGTGTGTGTGTGTGTGTGTGTGTGTGTGTGTGTGTGTGTGTGTGTGTGTGTGTGTGTGTGTGTGTGTGTGTGTGTGTGTGTTTATTTTCTCACAGAAGAAGAACCCAACACCAGCAGACTCAGTGCTCCAATCCAACAGCCTGAAGAGACACCATCATCAGCTTCAACAGATGTCTGTGAACATGTCGGAGCTGCTGGCCCCATGGATCCTGCTGACTGGCCACAGCAGTTGAACAAAATTGAAAGTAGAAGTTTCTTTATGATGACACTGATATTTGAGTTTTGCTTTTGATTGCATGGTTTAATGCTGCTTTTGATTTCGCAAATAGGCACTCTCGCCTTGTGCACCAAATCACCTAGAGCCGGCCCTGTGCACCACAACTATGAGCCTTAACTGTGTGTAAAAAGGCAAGACAAAAAGTTGTATTCAAGCAACACTTATCAGTTTCCTGCTTCTCCCTGCTACTGGGGAAAAGTGGACTTACAACTGTCGTAAACAACCCTGCTGCAGCCAGCTGTAGCTAGTGCTAACCACAAGCTAGCATTGACTCAAACCAATTTTAACATAAGCCACAAAGTAAAAAGATCCACACTGACAAAAAATGCTAAGCAACAAAGCCAGGTCATCACTTGTCTGTGATTTTGTAGCCTCCTTCAGCTACCTCAAACTAGCGTAGGCTGTGCCAATGTTGACTCTGGTTTTAGCTCTTTGCTTCACTCCCAGAGGCATTAGTCTTTTTCACTTACAAGTTCTGTCTTGATGCAAAAAAAGTGAAATTCTACTTCTTGTGCTTTTATTGATGGTCGGTGAACTGAAAAGAAAGTTGCTAGCCTTAATATGAGCTACCAGAACAGTCAGCTACTGCTGTAAAGCAGATAGGCATTCCCACCTACTGAACAACAAAACTAAGCTAACACAGTTTCTAGCCAGCAGAAGATCACAGAATGCTGTCCAATTTGAAATTAAAGATTTTACCTCAACAATCACTGCAACCAGTTTTAAAGCAATAGCTTCAAGTGTTAAACTTCAATGCCGTCTTTAAGGTAAAGTGGAATGTCCTATTAGATCACAATGAGTCATAGAACTTTATGTCCATTTAAGAAATGACAAATTATTTGCCTTCCTATAAAACATATATGTAAAATTATTCCATGCTGTAGTTCTTTTTTAAGACACAGAAACAGTTTCGTTACCTGTTTTCCTGCTACGTTTCGTTTTCGGCTGCAGGCTTCCTCAGGCTGACGCTGATGGTGGCGTCACTTCCTTCTCCATTTATCCGCGGGCAGCAGAGGAAGTTGTCGCCCTCTGCTGCCCGCTCTGCCCTCTCCGACGATGCAGTCCCATGCGCGGTCCAACGTGTAAACTCCATCGTCCCTGTTCATGGTCTCACATCCACGTCTCCTTATCTCGATTGCTTCTTTTATCCATCTTTTGTATTTTTGTTGTTCGGTGTTTATGATCCTTGTGTTGTCCCAGTCCATTAGATGGTTTTCTCTTATGCAGTAATCTGTTATGGCTGACTTCTTTATTGTACTTTCTGCTTCTTGTTTTGCTGCTCTTGTGTGTTTTCGACTTGCCTCTTTCTCGCACTCCTTTCAATGTTCTGTTGTTTGTGTGTTGAGTTGGCGTCCGGTTTCTCCTATGTATGTTTTATTGCATTGCAAATTGTAAAATAAAAAGGTTATAACAATTTTAAACCTTTTATTCCACTAACCTGGTCATTTCATAAATCAAATTATTATATATAAACTAAACAATTTATTGGTATAGACTCTGACATCTTGGACATGATAAACTTAACCAATTTAACCCTTACCTCACATTGAAGCATTTTTTTTGTGCTGACGCGTGTATTTTTGTGAATAACTTTGGCTATGTTAATGCAATTTATCTAATTTTTATGGAGGATGTGTATTTTGGAAGGAATTACAAAAAAAGTTTGAAAAAATATTCAACCTACTTTATTAAATAAAGTGTTCAACTGGCCATCTTTGTAAGTGCATTTTTTTGTGCTCAGAGGACTTTAACGTGAGTATTTTAGAAAATATGACATCACACAAACTACAAAGTGAGCAAAAAAATATTTTTAATGCCTATTTGTGACACTCCAAGTCTGCGACAACTTACCCACAAAAAAGGTCATCTGGACATAACACAAAAAATTATTTGATTTTTTTCATTTTTTGAAGTTTTCAAACTTCTGGTTTTGAAAATAAACCTGGCAATAAAGGGGTTAAATCTGAGAAACACACACATATTTTATTATATTTTGTTAGGGCTGAACCTAAAGATGAAATTCATGCAAAAAAAAATTGGGACTTATGAAATATTGTATAATATTTCTATGGGAAACTTTGTAAGTGTATTTCTTTGTGCGCCAATGACATTAACGTTAGAAAATTTAAACGTTGGGTAAGGGTTAAAATATGGCAACTGAACTTCTCAATTTAAAAGCAGTCTTGAAAAAGAGGTGAACTGTCCACATGAAACAAAAAATCTGGCTGCTTACTTTTAATCATTCAATAAACTTAAGAATAATTCAAAATTGCACTTCTGATTTTATATTTCTTTACAACCTTTATATTTATCTTTTACGCCTTTTAATATTAAAGTGTTATCTGAGGTCACAAGTTTTTCCCATTGGCAATATGTGGGCAAGAAGCATAAAAGTTTAGCATCCATTGTGCTGTTGCTAAATCCAATAACTGGTCAGGGGCTGAACCAGCATCTTCCACGAGCCACTGACAATAAGCAACCTTAACAGAATTGGAAAATGCCAAACTGGTGCCTTTTTTATATTGACGAATCACATGGTATGTAGATTTAGATTTTGTTTAAAAAGTACTAACAACCTCTGTAAACTGTGTCCTTATTTGCAATTTGTCTATATTTGAAGTTGTGTTTTAGAAAAATCATCCATAGGATTAGGAAAGATGTAAATATGCATTATTATAAATATTTAATACATTGTCATGCAAAATGCTTTAAGTCCACAAATCTGAGCTTGTGACTAGGTCAGCAAATTAATGCACATGTAAATAAGATTTCAGTAAAAGAAAAAAGCCACAGGAACCATGTTGACTCCAATATGTACTCCTTCTGTTCTGCCACAAAGGCTGTTTGAATTCTTGGTTCTTGATTTTCTGTATATACTGTGAGGCAATAACTTCCTCTGTGATATTTGTAACAACGTTGGACTGGGCTGATATACTCTGGTGATTCTATACCTCTTTCACACATGATCACGGTAGAGAATAACCTCTGGGGATTTGAGATGTGTGAACTCTCCTCCTTCTCATCCGACACATCGCAATGGACCGGAACAGTGATTTGAAAGCTTCATATTGATATGGATGCCATGTTACTCCGGCTGAGCACAACAACACAGTTGTGTAGCAAAGACACATCTGGGTGACACATGCAAAAATAAGCAGTGATGTTTCTCTTATTATATATTGTGTGCTTGTTGAACAGTATAATTGCAGCAGCCAAGGGAGCAATATGCAAGTTCTGTCAGTAAGTGTTCATCCACTCAAATGAAATGTAACGACTCCATGCTACCTGCTGCCATGCTTTCATTTCTAATTTATAGTATTAATATTGCTCTAGGCCAACTCTGGGGAACTTCATGACAATGAGAGTAATGGACTTCTCTCTAAAGCTAAATGTGGCTGCGGAATAATGATTAGCTCTGTTTTATTTCATCACGCACACAATAATAAATCTTTTATTCTTCCCTGCATTCAGGTGAATGTAAATTTCCTAGAGAGTTCCAGATAAATCCACCTTTGATTTTATCTAATAATTTAAAAGAATAAATTGGAACCATAATTAAGCAGGGAAATGTTTCTACACTTAAAGTGGGCTGCATGGTGGCGAAGTTGTTAGCACCTCATAGCTAGAAGGTTGCAGGTTCGAAACCCAGCTGCAGCCTTTCTCTGTGGAGCTGCATGTTCTCCCCATGCATGCGTGGGTTTCCTCCAGGTGCTCCAGTTTCCCCAACATATCAGCATGCCCTTGAGGTTAACAGTTCTACGTTTGGATAAAAAAATCTGCCAAATAAATGAACTTAAAGTTCATGTGGTGAGAGGGGGAGTTCAGTGGCATCACTTTGTCAAATGTACATTTAAAAAAATCATTATTTTAAATAAAATCTCAGCAGAACACACACAAGTTAATTTCAGTCAATTTTAACTTGGTTTTGATGCAAACGTTAGAATAAATTGTTTCTACATCCTGAAATTATCATTATACAATATGTGATGAGATTAGGCTGTTACAACTTTATATATTAAACATTATCGTGAAGTATAAGCTACAATTTAATTTAAATGCATTTTTAATAATATCAGAGTTTAGGGAGGCTGTTTTCTGTGTAGAAGAGAGGATTTGAAGGGTTTTACTTTTGGTAGAAAGAATAGCTTAGCAAAGGAGCTGCAGGGCAATATTAATACAAAACACACTCAGTAGAAGATTTGGGGGGAAATTGTCAAATCTAGATTTGAGATGAACTTAATGGATTGTAATGTGAAGTTGATGAAATGTAATAGTTGTTCTAGACAGAAAATAAACAGAAACCTGCAAATCTAAATGTCTAAATAAACTGACATTTTCCTGTTAAAAAGTGGATTCCATTTTGTTTGGATTTATGGTTACAGCATAATAAGAAGCTGCCACTAATGACGTTGTGGATAAAAACAACAAGCAAATATTCAAGATGCACAGAGTACAAAAAAAGGAGCAAATGTGAATCTGGGATTCATCAAATTGCATTGTTAAGCAGTCTTTTTCCAGTATCTTTCTTGTCAGTATTACACCTTTTCACCATGTTTTTGCTTGTCTGAGTGAGTCAGATTGTTTAATTTAGCAGCTCAAAGTGAATTTACTCTAAATGACACAATATATTTGTAGCAACAATAAATGTGTGTTTTGTTAATTAAATGAAAATTATACACACATGGTAACATTTTCTTTTTACAACTCTATTATTGCCATTTACAGACTGATTGCGAAGTCCAAACAAATAAGGATTTTGTCTGGGTGACTTGGTGAGGAAGAGGTCACTCATTAAAACAAACAAAAAAAAAACAATGATGCACAATAAAAACTTTAAACGATAAGCAAAAGTCCAACTGTATGCATGATCAGGGACTGGGGAGTCAAGCATTTGATGGGAAACAAACTGTTCTTGTGGGTTGAGGCACTCGTTAAAACAAATGTCACATGAAAATAAAAGGAGAGGTCTTTTTGGAGCCACCACCAAGGTCCATGAGAGAGGCCAGATTTAAACGTAAAGATTAAATGATGCTTCTTTTCTTGCTTCTTGTCTGAACTTTCTCAAATTGAATAAAAATATTGGACTAGCAAGCTTTAAAACTGTAGAGATCTTTATTCAACTTTATTGTCATAGTAACTTTGTAAAATGTTGTTGATCCCATTCCTGGAGGCACAAACTGCTGTGAATTTTTCAGGAATTCCAAGAATTCAGTAAAAAAAATTAAAATCAGATTTTTTTTTCATGTTTCATCCACAAAACAAAAAAAATGCCTCTCTGAATCTAATCCTCACATTTCTCCAACAGTAGACACTTCCTGAAATGTGATCAAAATAATTTTGCATGTGGACCACGACAGCCCTGACAACCCACAGGAAGCCAGCCTAGAAATCTAGACTGAAGGAAGCCAAAGCTTAATTATTTTTCTCTGCATGCTGGTCTAGCCACACTCCATAGGAGCATCAGCAAGTCTACTATTGGCCTGATTAATTTTGAGTTTTGCCAATCACATGGCTCTATCCGTTTGGTGGGAAGGATGATGCAGAGCAGAAAAACAAAGAGGGCGTTGGGTCGTTTGAAATGACTTTGGCATCAGCGTTGAACTATTTAGACTTGGGCTTTTCTTTCAGTTGAGAAAAATAAGTGTCCGCGCCACGACTGAGTTCTGTCTATAGGTCATGGCCAGACTATATATTCACATATATACATGGACGTAATTTTCACTTTAGAAGTGTGTGTGGGGGGGGGGGGGGGGGGGGGGGGGGGGGATCTTTACAGTATTCTCTAATGGGAAACAGGCTTCAACACAAACGGTTGTTTTCCGCTTGGTCCAAGAGCTCAACCAGTGTCAATTTAATAAAGCGTAATATTGTTTTTGGATGGTGAAAAGTGCAGGGGTCAAAAAAAATTACATCCATGCATATATAGATTAGCCTGCCAGGTTAACATGAAGCAGGATAGACAACTTGGTTTGAAAACTAGCTGACAATAACAAAGATCGCAACAGTTTAAAATAATACTTTTATTTTTATTTTTTTAGATTTTAGCTGAGAAAGATCTTCAGATTACAAGCAAATCATCAGGAATAAAGAAGGTATTTTTTCTGAACATACCAGTATAAGATGGTAACTAAAACTGTTTGACCAGTTTCTAAAATGTTTTTGTGCCAGTATTTATTTTTGGTATGTACGTTTCCTTCCTTCACAGGAATTTTAAATTCAGACAAGAGAGCATGAGAGAATCTTGTGTCAGTTGCTTTTTAACATCAGCTTGATGAGTCAGTCTTAATAGATTCAAAACATTTTGAGCAGAGTGACACCGCTACCTCTTCAAATGACAGTCACGATATTTAAGACGTTTAAAATGAAACTCACGTTGGAAAAAACCATTCAAACTAATCTTTTTAATACTTGAACATTTTTTTTCCTTTTTAAGAGAATTTTATAAAAGTGAAGAAGTAAAGATGAGTCATGAACAAGTGGGTGAAAACTGATCAAACATGAACAAATTAAGAAATACAACTGGCAGCTTTTAAATCTATTTGAAAAATTCATTTTGCAAATGATTCTGCCTTCAACTGTTGGACTTTAGTTAATTTATTTTTTGTTTATTAAAAAGAAGCTAATCAAAATTTGCAAAACATGAGTGATGTTGTTCAAGAAACAGTCTGAAACTTCAAAGACTTCTAGTTTTGCATCTTTACTTTTTGAAAGTTGGCCTACACTCGTTACTTTTCTAAATCTGCTGTGGTCTGTAGTGTGAGTTGATTTCAGGGGAAAAACACTCTCACGCTCCTGAGGGGAAGGGGGGTGTGAGGGTGTTACAGGAGGTAGAGCGGGTTGTCCAGTAATCGGAAGTTTGCAGGTTCAATCCCGACCTAGACCAGAGAATGCTGCTGTTATCCCCTTAACCCACCTTGCCTGCTGCTAGTGGTCAGAGGGACCGGTGGCGCCAGTGCTCAGCAGCCTTGCCTCTGTCAGTGCGTCCCAGGGCAGCTGTAGCTACATTGTAACTTATCCCCACCAGTGTGTGAATGGGTGAATGACTGATTGTGACGTGAAGCGCCTTGGGGGGGTTGTACAAATACAGACAATTTACCATTTAATGTTAATGATATGTGAACAAATTGCCTCTAATTGGCTAACAGCAAACTTAACTCTCCTGCTGTCTTGGCTTGCTCTTCTTTGGCCACTTCTCCTCTCACTGCGCCCCAGAGCTGTGGCGACATTGTAGCTTAGCACCACCAGTGTGTGAATGTGTGTGAATGGATGAATAATACACTGTAGTGCAAAGCGCTTTGGAGTTCTCTGACTCTGAAAGGCACTGTGTGTGGGTCATTTATCATTTGTCATGTTTTCATCTCCACAAGTAACACAAGTCTGAAGGAGTTTTGCTGTGTTTTGGAGTTGCTAACGCTAACAGTTAGCTTCTACTAGCTGAGATGTGCTCTGCTCTCTCCTGGATGCAAAAATCAACACAATCTTACCCACCAAGAGCCAATATAGGTGAGTCCATAAATGCTAATTTTCAGTGTGATGTTGATTTGTGTGTTTTGTCTAACCTGAGTTTTTTCCCTGACGGCTAATGCAGGAAATGGGGGTAAAAGACTATTTTCATGTTCAGCCGGCATATGAAATTTTTCACGACTGATTGTATTTCCAAGAGAACAAGCGTTTTACGTTTTGGCATGAACCTCTGTTTTAACATGAGTCCAGAGAGCATACAGTATGTACTGGTCGGGAGACTTGAGCAACCCACTGTTGCTAAGGCACAGTGTGACTGCAGTTAATTATTTCACACTGTACCTGTTGGTGTTTGCAGCCTCCTAAAGGATACCCACTAATGACACGGCTACAACTTTGTAGTTCAAAGAACCTTTTCAGAAAAATTCTTGAAGGTCAAGTCGGTACATGGATTACCTTTGCTGGTCTTTTAATTTCTTCCAAAAGAAATGTTTCAGCTTTACAAGAAAATGTGGTCAGGGATGATGGATCAAAAAGTCATCAAATCAGAACATGCACAAGTTATATTCTCTTTTTTTGTTCCAGTTAGATTCTGTATGTTATTAATTTCAAAAGGTGGAATACTCCTTTTGCACGTACTCTGCAAGAACTGAGAAATGTCTTTACTCGAGGTGGAAATTTCATATTTCATGAGAAAATGGCTGTGTCCAAATCTAGGTTTAGCATTTTAGCATCTACCCGTTTCACATGGGACAGGACCTTCCTCACCCACCAAGACTGAAAGTGAGACTGTAAATTTAGATGGTCTTTTGATGGTCTTTTGCCTAACAGTGACATCACTAAATTAAAGTTAAATTCAAGTTTTGTTTTGTTTTTACATAAATATCTTTTGAAGAAGGACAAATATGCAAACAAAACAAAAAAAATACTAACTACATAACCACTCTGGTTCGGGCTGCAGTGAGTCCTGGGATAGCCTTTGCCAGTGAGGAAATATCAAACCCATTCTCAAAATTCTTGGAAAACGAGGATGCATTTTGAGTATCCTTTGAATTTGGATGGCGTTGGATTGGATGTCGCTTTTTTGTGACATACAGTAACTGGCAAATGCATACTGGGAATTATGCTGCCCCTGGATTCAGACAAATCAACTTAAATACAGAACACTTGGAAAGTCCTCATACCAATCTTTCCTTGTCAGGCACCATGCAAGAAAAAGTTCTACCTTGGTGACATGTCAACAGCATGCTGCAATAACTACCAGGGCTGCAAGAAGAGACATCAACCTGCCTCACGGTTGCCTTCCTCTGAGGGTTTCTGGACACTTACCACTAAGAAACCCTGGGACAGACACAGAACTCACTAGAGGGATTATGGATCATCTCTGGTATGGGAACACCATGGGACCTCTCAGGATGAACTGGTGATTATTACTGAGGGGAGGGATACTAGAGTTTCTCTTCTACATATGTAACTCGTCCTTGAATAAATGGAAACAAATAGATGTTAATGGGCGTTTTCAAATCCTAAAGCTTAATGTTTTACTCTAAATTTGCATGTTTTCCTCAATGTTTTATTTTTCTTTGGCAGAAACTTTTATCTAAAGCAACTTACAACACAACATGGGACTATGCAGTTTTACAGTGCAGTTGCTTTTTCTCAATGCTTCCCTCATCTTAGCTTGGGACACCTCGGGCAGCTGGTGTCTAACTCCAGCAGTCATCAGGCAAGAGGCAGGGGGCACCCTGGAAAGATTGCTAGTCCATCACAGGGACATACAAAACCAATTAACCATTAACACACTTACTCACAGCTAGGGATACTTTAGTGTCTCCAGTTAACCTGGCAGTCATGTTTTTGGTCCGTGGGAGGAAACCAGAGCATCTGGAGAAAGTCAATGCATGCATGGGAAGAACATGCTCATCCCACATAGATGAGAAGCATTAAAGATTTGACCCTGAAACCTTCTAGTTGTGATGCATCATTGCTAACAATTGCACCACCATATAGCCCTATATTGTGACAATAGAGCTCCGAGAGTTGACGTCACTTCTCCCGGCATGCAACAGTTCAAATCGAAACGGCGCCATATTGGCAGGTAGAAGCCGGCAGCTGGGCTATTTGTTATTGTCAGAAAACTCAATCAGACAGGAAATATGGTAGATTCCTGTTGTGCCCCAGGATGCAGAACGGATGAGGACGACATAAGGAATGAGCCATCTACAGGACTCCCCAAGATCCGGAGCGCCGCAAACGTTGGATCATTGTAATAAAACGTGCTAGTGACCGGGCTAAAATAAAACTGTGGGACCCCGAGAGTAAAGGTTTTCGCTTATGCAGCGACCGCTTCATATCAGGTACTTAAACCAACGTTTCCTCAACTGTGTGTGGTATTTATTTTAAATGCTTTTATTCCGATTCTTAGTGGGCTTCCTAAACTTATTTAGGCGTGGCTTTTTCTGTCTTATTACTCATAGCAACAAGTAAACATCACGTAAAACGTTGCCTCGTGAGTTCTGCGTGCTGCCGTTTACGTGTTTTATGATCACAGCAATTAACCGGCTAAGCTGTATTTAATTTTTAAGCAATGGTTGATCAATTGTCAGATCACACATAAAAAGCACTTTGGATTGCTATTATCTGTCTCACCGCGTCAGATCTCAGACAGATCCTGAGACGCTCCTGCCTGACATATTTATTTTAATCACGGAAAAAAATCAGACTAGTGATTTCTCTTGGCGTTCAGTTTATACATTCAAACAGCGCAGCACTCTGTTTAAACTACTTACGTGTAAATCTGTTATTTCTCCATCCATCCATTTTCATCTGCTTATCCGGAGTCGGGTTGCGGGGGCAGTAGCGTCGAGAGGCCCAGACTTCCCTCTCCCGAGCCACTTGGGCCAGCTCCTCCGGGGGAATCCCAAGGTGTTCCCTGGCCAGGTCCCGTAAGAAGTCCGCTCCGACAGCTTCTGGCGTTTTTAAAAAGTATCCCAGGGGCACGGTAAGGGTCTGAGATGTTTAGTCTATTTAATTTCTGACTATATAAAACAATTTCTTCGGTTTTAAAGTGTGAAGTAAACTCCGACGAAGTAAAATCCAAGCCGATCCTGTTCACGTTCATGGCTAAGATCCATGTTTGTTTAGCTTCTTTTACCTGCAAATATGGTGTCTACTAACTGAGAGTCACGTGGGGTCCGGAGCTCTATAGTCACAACTATTAACTTTAAATCTCTTAATATTTCCCTTTAAAAGCTAAGATATATACAAGTATTCCACAGCTAAACTGTTTCTCTGATTTGTAATAAAGATTTTAAATGGAATATTAAGGCTGGTGTTTTAGTGTTTTTGATGCATTTGAATCCTTATAACTCCACAATTGACTTCTTGCACGTCTACACAAATTAAATATTTTCATTAAAGGGGAAAAACTAAACCATTCTTCCTGCAAGGAGTGTTTTGAAGCACTAGAATTTAATAATGCTTTAGTTGAGTTCATCTGCTTGCAGGGTTGAAAGAAAGTTTTGGGTTCCAAACTATAATGAATACACAAAGGAGGGACACAGCCAGTATCAAAGCAAATGAGACACCTTGTGGTGAATTTCACAGTCAAATATGTCCCCATGTGTTCGCAGCACAAAGACACAACGGGAGAAAAGAGTCAATTTATTGTATAAAGACTAAGATGAAGCAAGTGAAGTTCTTAAGGAACAAATTCAGATTCTGTTTTAGGGAAACGCTGCATGGTGCAGAATTACCCAGACACTTTCATCAAATTGATTCAAGATGAGAGCAGAATTCTGAAATAATGAACTAATGATGATAAAAGACTTGCACTTTTCTGAGTCAGAGGACTCCAAAGCGCTTTACACCACTAGTTGCTGTTCCTCCCACCGCATCCCTGGGGTGGTGGGGGTGGGGGACAAAGGTGCGGCTCCACCCTCACCACTGGGATGGTGGAGGAGGCTTGCAGGCTCAGTTCCAGGCGGGTAGGCTGCGGCGGCCTCCCTTCTGCTGTCCCCCGCTGGAGGCATCTGCCTCCGCTGTGTGAGCCCTCTTTAGGCGTCAGTGCATTGATTATTAGATTATTTTACTTAGCTATACAGAAGCCACCCACTTTTCTTAAGTCTGATTTGCATCGAATATGAAACAGATGCAGTCCGGTTTCTGTATGGCTTACGGATTGACTGCCATTCTCACTGGCTGCAGTTTGTGTGCTGTGCAGCTCCAGAATATGCCCCTGTGAGAGCACCAGATGACTGGAAGTCTGACATCATGCATTTAAAGCTATACTTGTAAAAGTAATGAGAACCACTGTGAACTGATAACAAAAGAGATGGAGAAACAACACAGGTTTTCTTTTGAAATATAGCAGATGCAATTTCTTTAACTTCATGTAAATGCACGTGCAGCATCTGAAAAAAAAAAAAGGACTGCATGTGGAAACTTTCCGGAGCTCTGCATCCAGATCTACACTGTACCACAGCTGGTGAGAAGGCCCTGATTAGACTCGATCTCTGGTCTTCACGGGGGGGTTTCTCTGTTAGTTAATCCTGCTCTTACTGAAGTTTGTTGCACACCATTTGTCTCTTTCCTTGTGAATTACTGATCCCAGGTCAATAAAGCCTTTTTAGATTGTAACTGCTGCTTTGCCTGCATCCTTGGATTTTACAGCCAAATAAAAAATAATAATACTGATGGGTGTTAAAGAAGCATCAGTTTAAATTATACAAGTACAATCATAATTCAAGTACAGTGACTCAAATAATCATCTAAAAGTTGGTTGGTGTTGAAATATTCTACTATGAAGAGTTCAAACTTGTATGTTTTGTGGCTTTTCAACTCACCAACTTCAAAGAAACATCTAGAAAAGGGATACTTCCTCATACATTAATTTTCTAATACTCATTAAGTGTTGGGTTGCAGAGCAGTAAGCTCCACAGGGAAACCCAAACACCCCTCTTCCATACTATTGTCAAGCTCTTCGTAGGGAATTCCGAGTCAAGGTTATATGATGACAGTTATTAGTGCTGTTGCCTTGCAGCAACAAGGTCATAGATCCAACCCCCAGCTGCAGCCAAAAGGGAAGTTTGTATGTTCTCACAAGGCATGCATGGGTGTTCTCTGGGTTTTCTGATTTCCTCCCAAAGGTTAAAACATGCATGATATGCTAACTCAATAGATGAGTGAGTGTTTGACTTTTTGTAATTCTCCTGTGATGGACTAGCAACCAGTTGTCATGTTCTGTTTCCCTTTGTTCCCCAGCCCCTCCAGTTCCAACTCCAGGTTCTCCTTTTGTGTTTCATAGCGCCCTCATGTGTCCTTTGTCTGCGTCTCATTTATGTATCTCCTGTGTTCCTTTAGTCTTCTCCAGTCACCCCTCTGCAGTGTTTATAGTTTCAGCTTTTCATGTTATTAGTCTCTTTTATATATTTTGTCCCACCGGTCTTTGTAGTTCTCTTTCCCTTTAGCATTTTAGTTATATGGTTGCTTTTCTGTTTTTAGGTTCACTCTTAGGCCATGTTAGTTTCTTCCCTGATTTGTCATTGCTTTCACCTGGTCCTCCCTCCACACTCCACACACCTGCAGCTCATCTGCCTCCCATTGTGCCCCAGTGTATTTAAGCCCTGTCTTGTCTCTGTGTCTTGTCGGTTCATTGTTGTTTGTCAGTGTGTTTTGTGTCTACATTGGTCTGTCCTCCCCAGAGTTTTGCCCGTGTCTGTGCTCAGTTTTTGAGCTTCTGTTTTTGTACCTTTTGATCTCCTGATCAGTCCCTGGGTTTTTGGACTTCAGCTTCCTGCCCTTTTGGATTTATGTTTTTTAGTATCATCCTACAAATAAAAGGATTTTTTTTTCTTTACATCTACTCCTGCCTCGTGTCACCCTGGTTTCTGCATTTTGGGTCCTAACCATCCCACAAATCGTGACACCAGTCCAGCAGGAGACGGGCGTTAGCTCCACACAACCCTACTGAGGCAGACATAGATGAGAATAAATGAATGAATTCTGGGTCTTCCTGGGAGTTTCTTACCAGTGGAATGTGTTCAGAAATCCCCCAGATAGAGATTATCAAGAAACGGCTTAGCCCAATCCCTGACCTAAACTGACTCATTTCACTGAAGAGGAGAAACTTTACTATGAGCTCTCCCCAAATTGATGGAGCTCCATCCTGTATGTAGGACTGATCCCATAATTATTTAACAAAGGCTTCTGATTTAGTCTTTTGTGCCTGGGATATTGTTCTCACATGATTTAAGTCTCATGACAACAGGTGAGGGCTGGATCTTAGCTGGACCAGCAAATCAAAAGCTTTGACTTTTAGATCTGGATCTTACCATCACTCATGAACATGTTACTTTAAGTTCTTTTTGATACAAAGATCCACCCCAACTCAGAGGGAGTGTAACTGAGTAAATAGTGTCATTCCACTCGCTGCTGTAAGTGGAGGAGTTGGTTCTGAACGCCTCCGGTTTACGTGCTGACGTATCCAGCTGTGTCTGATGTTCGTTAGTTTTAAGACGAAGACGTTCGAGGTAGACCGGGTTCTATCAGTGCACTGTGTGAGAGGAAAACTCTTAAAGTTATTTAATACTTATTTGAGTCTTTTTATTCCAACAGAGTGTGCTGTATGACCCTACCAAAAGCTAGGTTTCTGACCAGCATTCCGGTGTTAACAGATTAAATGCTGGTGTTGGCAAAACTTTGTCTCAAGAGTCTTTGTACAACACAACACAGAATTAATAAAGAACTGGACCTACCGGTACTAGGGCTGGTATGGTTACAGGAGCGCTCCACTATTTTTAAACTTGATGGCTCTGTACCTTTGTTACAACAGTGTACATGTTGGAGCAAGTCAGGGTTGTCTTTCTTCATTACAATTGGTGCAGAATGCTCCGGAACGCCTGCTGACAGGCATTGACAGGTTTGACCATTTATCCCCAATGTTGTCCTCACTTCACTGGATTCCAGGTGGGTTTAGAGTTTGTTTTAAAATTATTGTCTTAACATAAAAGGCATTGAATGGACAAGCACCACCTTACCTATCCAATATTATCGGGCCTTATAATCCACCATGGCTTCCTAGGTCAGCAGACCGGCAGCTACTGGTAGAGCCAAGGGCACGACTGAAGCTTAGGGGTGATAGGCAGTTGGTTCCAAAACCTAGGTGTGGCCACTGCAAAAGCCCTGTTAGCATTAGGTAGGCCTCCTCATATCTGCTGTTTAAAACCAGTCTTAAAGGCATGCTTTGCAACTTTTTCATATTGCTAAATAATTATCTTGAGCCAGTATGCGTTAAAATTACCCTTTGCACAGTGAATGAAATGTCACTCAGACCCCATCTGTAATCACTGGCTAGAAATCCACACTTGCAACTTCAGTGTGGCGGGCAGTCACCTGCTTCCAGCACATTTCATGCATGTTTTAGATCATGAACACAGCTGATTTGTTTAATTTAGTGATGAATCACTCCTGTAGACACTAATGAAGGCTGGGAAGACATTTCAGCTGTTAGAAACAGGTGTTAAAAAGACAAACGCACTGCGAGGAGATAAGATTCGTTTTCGGTTTGACCACAGAGAATTAATAATGGACACTAAAAGCAAGCAAAACTGCCAAGTGTTCCTTTAAGACCCACTCTTACTCTGGCATTTGAATCTACCTGATTGTTGTTTGTCACTCGGGACTGTTTTTTTTTTCTTTCTTGTCATGCTTATTTTATGAATTTTAGTTTAGTGATATTTTCTCTTTGGGATGTTTTTACTGTGCATTTTTAAATGTTCAGCACTTTGATCAGCAGTGTTGTGTAGAAATCGGTATGTAAAAATGTTAAGTGTTTGTTGACTTTAATAAATAATCATATTCTTAAATTCAAAATCAACCTGGAGGTTGCTGTGGGCGCCAACTAGATTTCCAGTCATCTAAATCTGTAATAATCAAAGATCCTAAATACGAGACCATTCTTTGTTGTGCTCTCAGACACCTTTTAAATTCACTGTTAGGCTCTCTCAAGTGTTGGCATACACCTAAAACACGATAGCCTTTAACGCTTCTCATGGGGTTAGGCACACCAGCGAAGGGCGCAGGAGACTGTTTAAAGGCAACTTGAAAAGTAAAATGATAAAATACACACATTTTACACTGTATTGTTATGTAAAACATTGCCCTGTTTAAAATGTGTGAAAACTGCATAATTATAACCACAGGATGTAAGTCTTTGCAGAAAACAACAAACACCAAATGTGCATATCGAATTACATTGAATGGCTGCATTTCATACTTTGGGGTGGTGGGGGGTTATGGTTTCATGTATCTGACCACCTTCCACTTAGCCTCAGACCATAAACAGACTTTCAGCGTTTGTTGCCCTCAATTAACCTGACTGCATAATTTAAAATGTGTAGAATTCTTCTCGACTTCTGAAAACTTTCCTCTGGAGGAGGTTGATATTATTAGGTACCTTTAAAGTGCAATCAGTAAATAGTATAGGAATTAAATGGCATAGATCTATTTGAGGATTATAGATTAAATAGAACTTGTAGCCAGAGCAATAAATATAGGTAACGTTAAGTTCAATTTTCTACCCAAATAGACATTTTTGCAGGTACGTTCTGGGTGAAGCTGATATGATTGAAAAATATGATTACTACACCTGACTGCCTGAAATGTGACATTTGCGTCTACATTAAGTAGCACTTTAACAGCTAGACTCTCACTGCTATAATTGGCATAATTAATTTCTCAGAAGTCTAGGATTTTCCTAAAATTGGGTTCAGTAGATCCATATGAAACTCACAGCAAAATCCAAAATTAATATATTCTGTGAATAAATAATGTAACAAAGACTCAGAACTTGATACAGACCATAATCCCCATCAAAGAATCACCTGGCATAAGGAAATAAGACCAGATACCAACCAGGGCATAGACTGATGCACCTAAACCCTTAACCAGGACAGCAGATGTCTCATTCAGCAGATGAAAATCCAAGACAACAACATTTTATGTGTAATTAGACACTAGTTCAACATTTGCTTTAAACACAGTTGTACATTTTTATTTATATCATCCCCATTTTATTTGTATAAACCCTTCCCCTCTACTTTTCCCCCTTTATATTCACATCATGTTCTTTACATCCTATTCTTCACTCTAACTATGCCTTCAGCGACTCTATCTCAGGCCAAACTGAAGCTTAACACTTGCTCTATCTGATGAGACAGCAACAGGGAACATGTCCATTGAAAATGGGTGCAATTAGAGTCTTTGAGATGGTACAACAGCTGCAGGACAGCAACATCCTTTAAGAGATGTTCCTTACAGCCTTAACACTACAAATAAATTGTGGAAAAGATTAGCCACTGGTGCAACAGTAATTTAGCCCTCCTATTATGTCAGCATTCTCTTAAAAACACACACATTGCCACTTGTTAACACCATCATCCTTGCACTGCTGGAGTTTCTGTAAAAAAAGGAAGTTGGCATTCAAGGTGACAGAATCTATATCTTCTCTGTAGGCTGCCTTACCCACAAGAAACTGCATATTGTGCTACTGCTAGGTTGTTTTACATAATAAAGTCATTAGGTAAATTGATTAACTGAAAGCTAATTGTCCCATTATCTTTTCAATTAAACTAGTAGATGGCTGTGTTCCTATTTATTGCCTAATAGAAACTGTAATTGCCCAGATATTTTACATAATGTCACTTATTCAAATGAGATGAGTTTACAACTGGCCAATGGTTTCTATGATGCATGCGTTCTTTTGAGTTAGAGGACACAGAACAGTGACCGTGTCCCCATCATGCTGTAACATGGTTTGGTAAACTTTTAAAAAAACAATCTGTAGTATGATACAAACCTGACACTGTTTTGCAAAAGACTAGTTTTTAATGAATCAATGTTTAACAACCCTTCTAAATCAGCACTCATGTTTTAATGAGACAATATACTTGACACATCTTAGATATCCAACAAAAAAGTGAAATGATGACGAACGTTAGTTGAAAAGCTGATTATTAACAAGTACTTGTTGCCATCAGTGAGTCAGCTATGTCACAGCTATAACAGTTATTGTGACCTTTCTGTAGATGTGTGAAGGAAGACCAACAAAGAGCATGAAGGAAAGGTTTTCTGTTTCCTTAATCAGCGGAGTCATTTCTGGTGTTGCAAAGGAAAAAAGAAGGTGGTTGTATTTGCAGTTGAACATGGACTGATGTGAAGATCTAGACGTGATGTTAGTGAGATCCATGCACTGTATTATAATGCGAGCCATGGCTGTAGAAATATGCCTCTTCTGGTGTGTGTGTGTGTGTGTGTGTGTGTGTGTGTGTGTGTGTGTGTGTGTGTGTGTGTGTGTGTGTGTTCAAAATTTTAAAGCCAATATTGACTTTTGTTGTTCCACCAGGCATCTCTGAATTTTGTGGTTTGGATCAATTGTTCAACAGAATTTCTGAAGTTCTTTTACTGTTTTTATTTGGACTCGGACCACTGTTTTTTTCCAATTTAGTCGTTCTGTTTTGATCATTTTCAGATAAATGTCTTGATTCATATATTTATTGTTACTGCTGTTGTGTTGACCAGAGTGGAGTGGACACATGAAATCTGTGTCCACAATAAATAAGTGGACATCTTATCTGAACCATTCTGATTTCTAAATCCATGAAACCTACTTCTAAATTTTAAACAGTTTGACAGATAAAATGAAGTGGTCACCAATGAATTGGTTACAAAAAAGTAGTCAGATGGAAATACAAACGATGGGTGTTAAGTTGGAAGGTTCTGCTTCAAGTTTTTGCTGGATTGTTGTTGCTGTTTCAGAAAAAAATATTTGAGATCCTACCCATGTGCTGTTAGCAGTTGTTCAACCTACCACTTGTTAATGTGACTTTCACTTGGTCACTTTTTTTATTATCATACGATTAAAATGATAAATCAGACAAAACCTCCAAAATGCATTGAGATGTCTTGACTGGAGAACTGCTGATCCAACAATTGCAATGATGTAACTCTAAGTCACTAAAACCTTTTTGTTGTTGTTGTGATGTTTCCTTGTTTGAATTATGTATGTTTCAGTGAAAAACAGACCTCTGCATGTGTTCTAGTAAAGGTTTGACCAGAACCTCTGAGTTACACAAAAGTAGAGTTTGTAATTTGTTCTTGGAATCCTAATGTTTTTATAACATTTTATATGAGGCTATTTTTGTGGTGCTTTATTTCTGATCTTCTTTTATTGAAAATGACTATTTCTATCTTAAATAGAAATAATTATTCAGTGTAGCTTAAAAACGTTTTCTGAACATTTTACGAAGCTGGATGATTGTTCATCTCCAACCCGATCGTGATGCAGCTCTTCTCTGTTGCAACAAGAGGAAAACATCTTCTCCAACTCCTGTTGTCTGACCTGCAGTTCCCTACCCTCAGAAAGCACCACATCACCACACATGTGACTATGCAGTCACATGCTCTTTATACTGTTGACAAATGTTCTGTTTGTTAGTGAGTAGGTGTCACACATAGAGGTGTTGTTGGGGACCACCTCTTGTTCCACGATTTGATACAATGCCCCAATTTTGGGCTTTTTTTATTTTTTAAAGAAAAACCCTTGATATTTCCTTACTTAAATCCAAATATTGTCCAGATTTATACTGAATTGGGACCAAAGAAGCAGATGCAGCACAACCTGGTGTTGATGCACCTCTGCTAGCCAGGGCAAAAAAAGGGCAAAGTTCTGCAGCTTAAACTCAAAACTAGACTACAGCTCATTAGGAAGCAACAAGCTCATCATTAAAGAGTGAACTATGGGAGAACACATCAGTTTGTCCTTAATAGTTTGCTCTGGAAATTACCTCAAAGGACTACAACAGGTTTTTCATCCTTCACACCCTCAGTTAGAATTTTATTGAATGTTTTGATTTCTTCATGTCTGTAATACTGAATAGAAACTTCCTAGAGACAATTGTGTTCACACAGGCAAACCACATTTCATCAGAAAAGGAATAAAAAAATAGGATGTGAATGAGTCAAGAAGGAAGCTCATGCACCTGACACATTCACGCTGTAAAAGGTCTGGCTTTTCATCTTGGATTTGGTGACTTTAGTGCAGAATAAAATAAAAAACACAGAACTCCTGTAAAGTTTGGAGGAAAAAGCACTTACACTTTGATGTCTTTATTGTGTTTCTGTTTTCCAAACTGAAGCCATAAGTCACAGTGAATGATATTGTTTTCAGGTGTAATTTAAAAAGCTCAACCTCAGAAGCAAGAATGAACAGCCGTGGCTGTTACTCTATTAAGCCCAAAGATTGCTTGTGCAACCAGTGTGAAGAAATATGTTTAGAAGGCTATTACACCCGTGTTTTATAAACTTATCAAAACGACAGGAAATGATTGAATATTAACCTATTCAAGTGAGTCTCTGTTCAGCCATGTGCACTGGTCTAAAACCCTGTCTGACTTATTAACTTTTTACTACTGTGCATAAATTCATTTAAAATTTCTCTGTGAGTGAGACTTTTATATTTCTTGTGAGAGCAATACCAAGTTCTCACCTGTCACAAATGCAAATTGAGATGTTTTAGGAATAGAAACCCCACAGGTAACATTATCGAGATGACAAACTACCCTGAGACAGCTGGTAAAGGTTTTAATGATCAGGTAAATAAGACCTAAAACATCGATTATGACTCATGACACAAGGCAACATAATTGGTCTGTGTACTGTTAACTATCAAAACCTCCAAGAACAGAAGAAGTGGTTCTGAACGTTACAAATATATGAAAATCACAAAAAATGGATTATCAAAAAAAGTGTTTTTAAAAAATGAACTCAACCCTATAACTGTTACATCGTATGCACATATTCCTACATTTCTATGACCTCTTACAATACTATAACAGTATTAATATTTTCCTCAAAAACATGCAGTGTCAAATTCTAAATAGTTTTGTTCTGCCCAATCTAATGTTTTCCAAACTCATAAATTTAGCATAGCTTTTGGTCTGTGGGAGGAAGTGAGAGGGACCAGAGGATGCATGCATGAAGAGACAACACATTCTCTCACCCGAAGCGGCTAAAACTGATGAAGCGTTTGTTTTTGGTTCATTGGGGCTCCCAACACGTCGAGAGGCGAAGCACTGTGCCAGAGCGTCAGTTTACGAACTTCGCGGGAAATCAAACATTTCACCAACATTTAACCTCTAACCTCTTGCTATTTAACCTTTCCCTCACCCCCATCCTAACCTTAACCTAGTTTCTCATTCTAAACTTCTCGTTAACTGTGTTTGAGATGAACGATGCAACTAGAAGCAAAGTTTTGCACGCGCAAGTAGGTTAAGGTTAGGATGGGGTGAGGGGAAGGTTAAATTACAAGAGGGTAAAGGTCACAATTCGGTGAAATCTCTGTTTTACCGCAGGTGTCGGAAAGTGATGCGCTAGCTGTTGTGGTCACACTTTATCGCGTGACAACTGCAAATTAATTATGACCAATAAGATGTGATTATTCCATAAAAATATGAAATATCAATCTGATTGATCTTTGAATGTTTAATCAGAAGATTATAGTTATTTTTACGTGTTCAGGGACCATAAAAACACTTCGTATTAATTCAGACAGAGTCAGGTATATAGTTAAAAAGGAATTTTACTCTTTTCTAAACTAATGATTATACATGACAATATATGAATAATGAGATGTGATGGAGTGGATATGCGGTGATGGAATGTGATGTGTAGGTGGTGTGATGTAAGCTAGATGCTTATCAGAATTGATAGGTAATTTGATTTTATCCCATATTACCTTAAAGGACGACACACCCAGAGAGAGAGAGTAAATTGATTATTTGTTAATGTTCGATCACCATGCGTGAGCTGGGCCCAGACATCCAGCCCCCACTCTGCTACAGCCTCAAAGCCTTCACCTCACCAGCTCTGCATACCTGCGGTCTCCATCAGGAGACCAGAATGTTAGGTAATATTTAATCTCCATAACCCTGGACCCTGAAATAAACACACATGACAACAAGGAAGACATTTTACCCTGAGTCTCCAAAACAAGGAGAGTTAATGCAGGAATGGCCTTCTCCAAGGCTTCTTCCCACATCACTCCCATGTGCTCCCAGTTCGTCAGGGGCTTTATTCACAAAATGGATGGGGGAGAAGGCGGGCCTTCTCAAGTTACAGAGGTACAGCGGTTTCTCAATCAACATCCTTGCTCAACCTTTTCATGAACAGCCAACACAGAGATTCATGATGTGTAATGGGCATCTATTAGGCCTCAAAAAGGTACATTTATAAAAATACCCAACAATAATCTTTGTATCTGAAAGAAATTGTGAAATCTGGGTGTAAAAGAATTTGTTGTCTGCTATAAACTAGATAGTTGATTATTAATTAAACAGCATCAGACGTAATCTGTTTTGTCTACAAACCCTGCCGGAGACCCCAGCAGATCCGTACTGTCAGAAGTCGGGTGGACCTCACGGCACCTGAAGCCAGTAGATTAACGTCGATATGGCCCGTCCAGTCTTGAGATGTCTCCAGGTCACAACAGTAGCTGGAATGCTTGTTGGGGTCCAAAGTGGATGTGGCTCTTAGGGAGCCGTCTGTCTGTGTCAGCTTGCAGCGTGCCAACAGGTTGACTGTATGTCAATAGTGATGTCTCAAGGATGCTTGTTCCGAATTGGCCGGTTCGGAACTCTGCTAGAAAATTCCTGTTTTATTAAACTACTTTGCCATGATTTCCGGCCATTCTGGCAAATCAGAATGTGCCATGTCTGGAAGGCTTTACCAAAACATTCCTCAGAAAGCCACTCCTTCCTTCAGATACAAGATTCTTAATTCTGTGAATAAAGAATCTTTAAACGTTATGTGAGGTGAACCTTAACCTTAATTTGTATCTTATGAAGATGTATATGAGTGTAGATAATGATTAACTTGTTAAATCAAATACATACTGATCATAAGATCTGCAATGAATCATTGTAAGAACAATATTCATTTCAAATTCATTGATTTAAGCACAGATTATTCAAACATTACATTTAAACATCTTGTTCATTCATCACATATGATTGTTTAACTTATGAGTTTTAAAAGTTCACTTTTCATTCAGAGTGAGGTATCCAGCAGTCTGAGATAAGGGAGGAAAGGACTTCTGTGGGAGACCGTGACAGTTTATTTATGTCTGCGTTGAAGAACAATAAGTGAGCAAAAGGTTGATTTGTGCAGCTGGATCCTCCAGCTGGCGTAACCTTGACTTTGCAGCCCTGGCGTGCATGAAAGGTTACTGTGTCAATTTGATGGTGAAAATTCAAACATAACACAGCGCCTCACCTCATGGTGTGTTGGGAGCCCCAACGTATCGGAAACAAACGCTTGGTCTCCCTTCATCAGTTTTAGCCACTTTGGGTATGAGAACATGTTGGAAGAGAACATGCAAAGTCATAATACATTATCAGTGTTCCTGAAAGCGTTTTAGCCACACTTGCCAAACTGAAAGATGTGGGAGTGTCACGCAGGACAATTTTGAACCACGTAGGACAATGTCCTTGCGGGCTTCAGATTTATATCTACTTAAAAGTGACTTCATCCAACCACCTTCCTCCTAAACATTGTCCGTCTTTACTCCTGTAAATTTCCAGGACATGTGCCTCATTCAAAAACGCATGAAACCAACCACAGGCATTGTGGATTTTCATTTATCTCTACAATCCAGTTCTCTACCATCTGTCTTCAAACATGCAGTTGTTGAACCTATCCTTAAAAATCCCAGTTTGGACTCCTCTCAGCCTAAAACTTGCAGACCCCTTTCTAAATTACCCTTCATCTCTAAAATAATGGAAAAAAATTGTGGCAGATGCTCTTTGTTCCTCTACTGCTCCTCAACTCTCGGCTCCCTCCACTCGCCTTGTCACCATGGGGAGTAGAGCATTCAGCCGCTCTGCTCCCCACCTCTGGAATTCTCTTCCCACTGATCTACGCACCACTCACTCTCTCGCACTTTTTAAATCAAAACTCAAAACCCACCTCTTCACACAGGCTTTTACCACATCGTTTTAATACATTGTTTTAAATGTTAGCATCCTGGTGTTTTTACATATTTCTGTACTGTTTATCTTTTATTATTTTTCCCCATTGTTGAAAAGTGTCCTTGGGTGTCATGAAAGGTGCTGTTAAATAAAATGAATTATTAATATTATTAGATTAACTGATTACTTTTCTGGTACTACACAACAGTTTTGGCAAATTCCAATCTGGTTTGCATAAAATGAATTCAACAGAAACAGCTTTGCTTAAAGTTTCCAGTGGCGTCATGTTGGCTGCAGACAATGGGGAATTCAGTGTTAGTACTGTTAGATCTTTCTGCAGCGTATGACACTGTTGATCACAGCACCTTAATTAACAGACTTCATGACTCGGTGGGGATCTCTGGAACTGTTATAGACTGGTTTAGATTGTACCTTTCTAACAGAAGTTACAGTGTCTGTATAAACCAAATCATGTCAGATTCTACCGATCAACTTTGTGGGGAACCTCAAGGATCTGTTTTCGGTCCACTGTTGTTTCTACTGTACATACACACTCTTGGACAGAAAATTGATCCTTTTCATAATGTCTCTTATCACCTATATGCAGATGACATTCTGCTGTACTGTTCATTTAAGGATTCTGATTTCTATAAACTGACTGAATTACTAGAGTGGATATCAGCTATCACCAGCTGGCTAGAAGATGACTTCCTTCAGTTAAACTCTGAAAAGACTGAATGTCTGAACATTGCCCCTGAGAGGATGGTTCCCCTAGCTGATTAGACAACAACTGGGTCATTTATTTTCTGCCGTCAACTCAAACTTGAGGAATTTGGGTGTTGTTTTTGACCAATGTGTCTTGAAGGCCCCTCAAAAACATTGGTCCAAAACAGTTTTTAATCACTTAAATAGTATACCCAAACTACAAACGCTGGTGTCAAAAATGAACTTGGGATTATTATCTATGCCTTTATCTCCTCCCGAGTGATGGTTGGACCCAAGGTGCAGGTGAATTATTCAGGAAGCAGGGAGGTGAATATAAAAAAGGCTTTAATAACAACAATCAGGGGTAAGGAGGGAACCAAAGCAATAAGACTTTACAGGACAAAATAAATAAATAAATAAATTAAATTAAATAGAAAGATCTGTCACAAGTGAATGAGACAAAGATGCTCATATATTGAGGAATGTGATTATAAAACAGGTACTGGTGAGCTGATAGAAAACAGGTGTAAACAATTAACTGGGGAGCTAAGGGAAAGACCAAACTGAACCAAAGAGCCACAGATTATAATAGGCTGGTCTGATCATCACAGAACCTAACAATCTATTGGGATTTTCACCAACAACCATGTGTTGGGTTTACAGAAAATGGTCCAAAAACAAAGGAAATATCCATTGAGCAGCAGTTGTGTGGAAAGATTGGTTGGTTGGAGAAGATAGAAAGGCAACAGAGTCTCAAATAATCACTTGTCACATACAAGGTCTGCAGAATACCACCTCTGAACCCAACACTGAACCACACCACCTCACTCCAGATAGATCAGAGCAGATCACTCTTAAGTTTAACTTCTGTCAGCTGAGATCAGAAAAACGGAGACCATTTCATGCCGAATCATCAGGACTGGACCATAAAAAATAGAAAGTTTGAATTTTTTATTTTATTTTTCTTGGTCTTATGAATCTTGATTTATGCTGTAACATTCAGTTGTTTGGGTTGGAAATTGGTGCCAACAACATGAAAGCAGGCATCCATTATGTCTTGTGTCAAAGGTTCAGGCTGCAGCTGGTGCTGCTGGCGTAATGGTGACTTTAGAGATGTGGGGGAGCAGGGCCGTAACATACGGATATGCAGCTGACAATCTGCAGCAAGATAACAGGGAAACACTCTAAAATACTCCTTGTTGAAATAAATTCACAAAGCACCCAAGCTTGCTCTTTAGAGGCATACCTAATAAAGAGGCCTAATCTAAACACATAAAAAATTTCACTCTCAGGTGCAGGATGAAGTATTTTAGTGTCCAAAGTGTCTTCTGGACTCACCCAGAGCTCTTTTGTGCTGGGATGAAACAGATGAGGTGGTTCTTGATGCCTTCTGGATGCATTCCACTGGAGGTATTTCAGGCACTATCACCTGGGGAGGAGGAAGAAAAAAAGAAAAGAATCCTTGGTGTGGCCTCAGAACAAACTGACTGGGATTATGTACATGGTTTGGCCTGAGCATGTCTTAGAATTTCCCATGAGGGACCAGAGAACAATGCTGCAGAGAGGCACATCTTGTTACATTAATATATAAGCTATGCAGCTATGCAGTTATGCAGCAAAATTCATGAAATGATGTAAGTACACAGTTGGGCATAAATGTGATGAAAAATTGCACTTTCAATACTTTTTTTTTGTTTCTGCCTATTTTTTTTGGTTTCTCTCTTGCACACTAATTATTCAGCATTCATTCATCCATGTTCAGCTGTCCAATACAAATTTTTATCTGGGGTTGGGTTGTGGGGGCAGTAGCCTAAGCAGAGATGTCCAAACGTCCCTCTCCCTAGCCACTCGGGCCAGCTCCTTCAGGGGAATCCCAAGGCGTTCCCTGGCCAGCCGAGAGAGAGTCCCTCCAACATGTCCTGGGCCTTCCTTTAGGCCTTCCCAGTTGGACGTGCCCGGAAAACCTCCCCAGGCAGACATCCAGGAGGCATCCTGACCAGATGCCTGAGCCACCTCAACCGGCTCCTCTCGATGAGGAGGAGTAGTGGGTCTACTCCAAGCCCCTCCCTGTTGACCTATCTTCTCACCCTATCTCTGAGGAAGAGCCCAGCCACCCTGCGGAGAAAACTCAATTCGGCCGCTTGTATCAGTGATCTTGCTCTTTCGGTAACGACCCAAAGCTTGTGACCATAGGTGAGGGTTGGAATGTAGATCGACCGGTAAATTGGGAGCTTTGCTTTCAATCTCAGCTTTCTCTTCACCACAACAGATTGGTAGTACATCCGCATCACTGCAGATGCAGCACCAATCTGCCCGTCGATCTTACGCTTCATCTTTTCCTCACTCATGAACAAGACAATGAGATACTTAGTTTTACAGCATGAACTTTTTATTTGATAAAGATAAGTAGGAGCCCACCCTCAGGTTCTGGTCTAAACACAAGTTTTTAAAATCCTAAGAAGCAAGAACTGGTAAAAAAAAAATAATAATAACAGCCCGGTATTAATCTTCCTACAAAACATGACTTGTATTTCTGTTTCAAGTTTCTATCTTCAAGTTATGAGTTATTTAACTGAGTGAAGATGAGGAAGGAAACATGGTGGTCTGAGGCACTCTGAAGGTTATTTTGATCATGTCACTCTGAAGAGCTTTGTGATTTATATCTGTGAAAGGCGCTATATAAATAAACTTTTATTTACTTACATACTTATTTATTGAACAGGAAAATCTGATGCGTTTTGTTCACGTGCGACCTTCTTCAAGACAAACTTTTACTTTGTAGCCTAAAGAAGGTCAGCTTTTCCTGTTGTAATGGTTTAATTTACATGTTATTTCATGAGCCATAAGTCATAAGATTCCATAGTAAATATGAAATCAACCTTATGAATCTGTGGGTACTGTTTAACCAGAAGAACTTTTTATTGCATGGATTATGTAACCACTTCATATTAACTCAGAGACAACAGAAGAGAGAGTCAAGTTTTTATACTCTAAAGAGTGATTACTCAACAAATTAAAACTAGACTAACTTGAACACTAAATGTATGGTGTAACTAAGGTGAATGAGACGGATAATGGTGTAGTGTGGAATGTTGTTCAGAACCAGCAAATCCGAAGAAACGATTAGTTCTGGTGGGAATGAAGGTGATGTCTACGCTAAGCTTTGATTAGGAGATTCATAAACACATTTGACGCCATGTTGTCGCTCCACACACATACCCTTAGAATGAGACCTCCGTAAAGATCCAGAATGCCAGGTCCTCGAACCCCTCTTTTGGTACTGGAGCCGATGAAACAGTGTCAGCAGTACGACAGACTAGTCTTTGGATTGTCTCCAGGTAAAAAGCGACAGTTGGTTGACAGCGTCAGATGGACCCCGAAGGCCAGTGAGTTCAGCTTTTATTCTGAAAGGAACCGTTGCAGCAGGTGGAACGGCACCAGGTTTATCCAGCTGGTCGTTGGTTCTTTCGGCTGAAGAGGTGAGTTTACGGATTGGCCAGTCCGACAACTTCTCTCGAACGCTTTGAACTGGTGTTAAAGATGACGTGGGCATAGTTTTATACTTCCGATGGCTTGGTTTATGGTCGAATGAAAAGATGACAGATTTACCAAGCACCACCAAAACCACACCTCCATCAGATCTGGCAGATTCTGATTGGATCAGTAAAAGCAATGTGGCATGTCTTAACGCTACGTGAGATCAGTCCTAGTGGAAACATTTAAAGTCATATTACTTATTATATTCTATAGGATTATAATAAAGTAATTAATATTTTGATTTCACAGATTGGTCACATCTTCTTATTGACTAACACTTTGTTTGATTAGCTTTATTAAAAATAGAGTTCTTTATTTTATTAAAGAGAGAGAGAGTCATTTTCTTCATTATTCTCTTGGGCTGGAAAGAAAGCAGTTTAGTGCAAATGCATGAGACCTTGAGGTAATATCTCATGCAGATTAGTTATTTGTCAGAGGAGAGGGGGGGAAATGCCTTTTAGGTGGAAAACAGTCATTTCATTCCATTACACTGTTCAATGAATTACTTTCAGAGTGCCTTGAGACGCCATTTTTTTCTGCTTTTTCGATGTTCTATATGATCCTGAGTAGCACCCGATACATCTCAACGCCGTCACTCCCATCTACCTTTGTTCATCAGTAATTGGACATTTTTAATTTATTTTATTTTGATGTCTTTAAATATGTGAACTTGTTGGGTATAGAGAAGATTTTAGGTTTTACTCCCAAATCTTTTTACAGTCACAACCTTCCACAAAAAAAAAAAAAAAAAAAAAAAAAAGCTTAACACTGCTTAATTTTGTTTTGTTCTGCTGCTAACATGCAACGCACGTCTGGTCAGTAAGTGTGTGTGCATTATTTAAATTACTGTAGGTTATCTGAGGTTAGCACAAGGTTAATATTACCCATACATTCTGTGAAATATCCATATAAATGTCTTTATTAATAATTAAGAGGTACTAAGAGTTCAAAAAGGGAATTTTTATTTGCAATTTCTTGTGACCTATTAAACCTATAGTGTGCACCATACATCACAATGTACCTTAAAATGTAAGGAAGATCCTTCATTTCAAATTAGAAAAACCTGTAAGGTTCAATCTCCACTGTCAAATAATTTACTTTAGACATTACTATTTCAGGAAAATTTATTTTACATTGTAACTGGTGTTTTTATCAAATCAATAAAATAAGTAGCCTATCTAATAGATGTTTTTGTAAATTGCTCTTCATGTTTTTTTCTGCAAAAGAGATCCATAAGAAAAGTAAACACTTGCTTAATTACTACTGTTCCTAAATAGAACTAACTTGTAGTAATGTCTCATAATCATGCAAAAAATAAGAAAATATGATTGATGCATGAGGCTCCTTAATGATTCCCTTTTGTATATTAATAATACAGTTTTGGAGCTCATCCAAAATATCACAAAAAAAGTGTAAAGCAACATAGATATCAGCAGAAAAGAATATGACGCAGCATCTCCTACAGGCACACATATTTGCTGACTGTGAATCCCCCAGAGGATTTGCCTCTACATTCGCATACAAGTATATTTGTTGAAATGAAGAAATTCTCACCAGGTAGCAGGCTTGATAATCTTCTAAGCTGCACAAAATAGTTGCACGAAAATAGGGTTTCTAGCTGCACCACCTGCAGAAATATTTGCAGAGATTCAAGGATAAGAAACTTACCACGTTGTTCCAACATGACAAAGTGATTTTCACTACAAAGAATTTGAGCCAGTCAGGGGGAAAAAAATCAGGAGGAAAGGTTTTTAGTCTCTGTTTTCAGGTTTTGTGATCATGTAACAAAAATGTACTGTTGGAAAATAGTCAATATTATATCTGGAAAGAATGTTAAACCTGTAGAAAAAAGTCAAAAAAGCTATCAAGTTTTTTTCATTTTTAACACTAATGAAGGTTTGTGGTAAGCTTTGTATAGGCTATAGAAAATAATTACATTTATACGTATAGTGCCACTGATAAAAACATTATCTGGAGACAGCAACTCACCCCTTTGATACATCTAGGTTGTAATACTGCAACTCTTTTTTTGCAGGGTTTAGCCAGGCTTCTGGCAGGGTTGGAAATACTCCAAACTCAGTGGCTCAGCTATTGACTGGGACAAAGTTGGCACACCACACCACTCCAGTTTTGACTTACCTTCACTGGCTTCTAGTTCAACTCAGAGTGGAGTTTAGAAGTTTGGTATTAATCATGAGGTTGTGCCAACAAGTGAATCTTTCAGATGAAAGTGTTCCACGGTGCTCCCTTTGAGTTGCTGGTTGTGTCACGATTCCAGTCCTCCAGCCCTACACTTAATACCAGACATCACCTGAACTCCTCTTCCCAGCATTCTCTGCACCAGTTTCCGTCTCTCCACGTCATCATGCTCAACCTCACAGCACTCGGAGCTCAGTCACTGCACACTGTCCATGGCCTTGACGTTCCCGGTTCAGTTCGGTTAATGGCGTCTAGCATGGTAGTGCGTTTTTAAGTTGGTTTAGATTTTACTTTTCCAGTGCGTTGACTCAGTCCTTCACATTGCGCACCCAGAGTTTCCATGCTCACCTCGCCCAGTGGCTCCTTGGTTGTTCCCGCTGATCCAGTTCAAGTCAGATTGCCACAGCTCAACCTGTCACTGCTCGTCACTCACGCCAGGCAATTCCAGAGCTCCCATGCTCCTCTACACCATCTGCAACCTCCTAACGGTAATCCCGTTCCTTTTACTTTCTGGAATGTCGCCATGTCCTCGTTTCCCTTCGCGGCCTGACAGGTTGTTCCAAGAGTACAGTGTTCATACAGAGGGGACTGGGAGTTTTCAGTCCTGACCCCAAAGCTATGGAATGTTATCCCATGAAGTGTCAGATAAGCTCCAACAATCCAGGGCCCTCGTTTATCAAATGTTCATAGAAACTGTCCTATACTCACTCCTATGACCGAAATTTAGAATGTGTGCACAAACAGTCAAAAGACTAATTTATGAAACATACGGTGGCCAGTCGTACGCATGTTTCTCCTCATTCCTTTGACGACAAATCCCACCTGTGTGCACAATGGTGCTCGTGTCCGTTCACCGTCATTTACATACAGAAACGCCCACAATTAACCATGTTTGGTCACGCTATGTCCTCAGCACGTGAGGAGATTCCCTGTTATTTTTCCAGAACAAACGTATGTGGGACAGAGGATTGGGACAGAGGAGAGGTTCCTGTCAGAAATAAATAAAATATGGATTTGATCAATTGTAGAGTAATGGGTTCTTATTAAGGAATCGTTATGTTTGGAGTTAGTTCTATTTGGAAATGTCTGAATGACAGCTCAGAAGAGGCTGAGGCTGCACTCTCAGTATGGCTGTGTGTTTGATCGGGGAGCAGAGGATCGTTGGTTAAGTATTGTAACTAGGGATGAGTACCGAATTCGGTACTTTTTAAGGTACCGACCGAGCACCAATTCATGTCATTTCAAACGGTGCCTCGTTTCGGTACCCGCCCTTCATAACGAGAACTTGCCAAGACAGCTTCGCATGCGCAAGAGCGTTATGTCATCGGTCCCTGACTCCTGCGAGCCAGTTGTAAACAGAGCAGCACGGTAGAAAGAACGCACGCTAACGCTTGGGTCCACTTCACTAAATGTGATGGGTAACTGGGTGATGAAACCAGTGACAGACAACGATCTAAGTGAGACATCCTCATCTTAATCTGCTCCGGTAGGTAAATAAAATGTTTAAGATAACGTTACCTTGATATGTTAGCTTCCTTTTCGCTAATGGTGCGTTCGCTTTCTCCTCGGAACTCCGAATTTCCGACTAGAAGAACATGAACGCGCTCTAAAGTTTGGCTTTACTTTACTAAATGCGACAGGTGAAGATGAAACCAGCGAAAATGATCTAAGTGTGAGGCATCATCGTTTTAATCTGCTCCAGCAGCGAAATAAACTGTTAAAGATAACGCTAGCTTGATATGTTAGCTTCCATTGCCACCGTTGTTATCAGCTAATGGTGCGTTCGCTTTCTCCTCGGAAATTCTAATTTCCCAGTAGGAAAAATCAAATGAAAAAAGACCGCAAAATGAATTAATACACAGTAAATTTAGTTCACAGTAAAGATGTTTGCTTCAGT
This sequence comes from Nothobranchius furzeri, assembly GCF_043380555.1. NCBI lineage: Eukaryota > Metazoa > Chordata > Actinopteri > Cyprinodontiformes > Nothobranchiidae > Nothobranchius > Nothobranchius furzeri. Next base: position 42,226,805 of record NC_091746.1, on the reverse strand, counting down.
TTTATTATCAGCTTATAAAACCACAAGGACAATGTTAAAATACAAACAGTTGTATGTTATTTATCGTGATATTTATCAAATATGGTTATATATTGAGAAAAATATATATCTAATTATGAAAGAGAATTAAAATAATAAACACTCAAAAGTCTCGAAAATTGGTACCGTTAAGTACCGGTATCGACTCGTAGGTACCGGGAATTAGTACCGGATCGATTCAAATGTCAAAGGTACCCATCCCTAATTGTAACCACAGATTCTATGAGTCTAGTCGCAGCCCTAAAGCTAGCTGCTATTGGAAGGGTGATCTCAGCATCGGCCAATCATGAAGAGCTTAAATGTACGCCCACCAATGGTGGGCACCCCCGTGGGTATAAAAGTGGAGCGACTCCACTGTTTGCCTCCGATGGCTCTTGGCCCTAACAGAACCAGTGGGGCCATTAGCTTAAGGGCTGCATATAGACTAATAGAATTTGGGGTTACAATACATAACCAACGTTTGATTTCATCTAGTCTTAGCCCTTAAGCTAGCTTCTATTGGAATAATGTGCAGCTGGATGAGTTTACGCCACACTGGTTAGCTCAAACCAAATGGGCACATCCAACATTTCTCTTCTTAGAGAGGGTTGCTCAGCCTAAGCCTAAGGGCTTAGAAGACTGAGGCAGCCAGAAAGAAGAGTGGGGTTCCCACCAAAATGGTCATCCACATGTAATCACCAGCTCATATATGAAGGGTGATAAGATAATAAGGAGCCTGGGGTGACAAGAGGGCAATGGATTGAATGGGACCTGTTATGAGGGGAACATAGGTCGTGATTGCGAACATATCCATCTGAATACGTATTATTGTAGCAGGGCCGATGTGAGGCTGTAATGTTTTCACTCAGCCTGTTGGGGTCCAAGCACTGAACGAGTGATGGATCCTGAAGAAACATCTCGTAAGTAATAACGAGTAAAGGAACATGGGGAAGCCCATGAAGCAGCTAGGCAAATGTCTTCCATTGACACACCACTGTGGAGCCCCACAGAAGAGGAAATTCCTCTGGCTGAGTGAGCCCTGAGTGTCTCAGGAGGATCCCGCCCTGACAATGTGTAAGCGAGTTAAACAGCATCACATAGCCAGTGTGAAAGACGCTGGGTCAACAACGCTTGTCCAAGGGAAAATTCTCTGTAGTGTACAGGCTCTGTGAGGAACGAATCCCTGAAGTGCGAGACACTATCATGCGAGCACCGGGCAGAAAAGGTGGGAAGCTGCCTCCTCATTAGAATTATAGGGAGGAGGAAAAAGTCCAGCCAATGAAATTGACCTGGATTTGAAGGAAGTATTAATGTTTTTGTGCACAAAGGCTGGGTTGGGGCATAAAACAGCAGACCTGCCATCTTCCCAGATCCTGAGGCATGCAGGAGCCACTGAGAGGGCAGTTAGATCGCTCACTCTCTTGACTGATGCCAGCACCAGCAGCAAAGCAGTTTTGAGTTACAGGAACTTGAGTGAGACCTGGTGTTATAAAACATTTGAAATGTATTTTAAAAAGTCATTGTCATTCATTATTGACCATGTTTTTGGGTCTGAGTCACATGGATAGTAGTGCCAGTAGACTACCCTCTCCCCCAGTTCCACTGGAAGGACACCAAGGCAAGGCAAGGTCTGGAGATACAGTCCCTCCAGCATGTCCTGGGTAAACCTGGGGAACTCCCAGTGTCAGAACATGCATTGCCATTCTGATGGCCTCATCCATTTTAGCTGGTTCCTGTCAATAATCCTCCTGGATTTCCAAGCTTCAATCTCTCTTACCCTCTCTAAGGCTGAGTCCAGCCAACCTGCAAAACAAATTTGGTGAATTGCCTTTGTGAACTTGTTCTTTCAGCTATTAACCAAATTGGATTTGGAGGTGCTGATCCTGATCTCAGCTGCTTCACACTCAGCAGCAAACCACAGCAAGAGTTGACCAGACCAGGGACTTACGGTACAGGGACTTAATAGTCTTAACTGAATGACCCTTTTTTAGGGTATGACACTGGATCATGATTCCATGACCAAGGCAAAAACCTGTGCTCCTGGTCAAACCTATTTTCCATCAGTAACAATGATTTAATAACTCCCACAGCCGTGTTCTAATTGTTCACCACGGAGTTCAGACCTTAAAAGGAATAGTTGTTGTTAGCCTCAACAGCAGCCTACTGGGTTCAATATAACTTGTAAGTCACTTTGGACAAAAGGGTCTGCTAAATACATAAACAGCCGGACACTTCCATGTTCTCTACAGGATCTTGGCAAAGATGACTGCATTTCTGGATGGTAATAAATGAGGTGAATGTTGCAGAACTCAGTGAAATGATGCCACAGTTAACGATGCTTTCATTAAAGTGACATATATTCAATGAAATGTGATTTATAGGGGGCACAGATTTTTTTTCTTTGATTTTTCAGCTGCAGCCTGGAAATGGTGTTTCTTTTTTTCTCTATTTGGTATTTTTGCTTTTACAATAATACTTAAATGTGAAAACTATGAACAAACATTTTGTTTTCTTTTTTCCTCCTGACTGGACCACAGCCATTCTAGACTCAGAATCACAATAGGGTTCCTCTGACTATTCACAACCTTGCTACTTTATTTAGGAAACATAACTTTTTTTTTCAATATTTCTCTGGATTTTAATACTTTAATCCACATTTTCACTCTAATAGGTTTTAGAACAAGGCTAGTTATGGTATGAATCAATCAAGTTTTCCATACCAATCACAGTATTGTATCTATGATGTTTTATAATAATCTAATTTTGTGTTCAATTGAAAGTAAACATTATTGATTTGCATTTCTGCCACACTGAATAACTTTGCAGTTTTTGTGATGTAACTGCTAAATAAAAGAAAATGCTGCACTCATCCCAGCAGTCCTAATTGTTAGTGTCAAGTTCACAGTGTTAAACTCCAGTGAGCGACACGAGATGACTTTAATGGATCACTCTTCGGCAGTGATGATGTGAATATTCATGACATTTGTGTATATGAGCAGGTGTTGGACAACAGGAGTGGAGCTTGTACACAGAAGATCTAGTCTCTTGGTGATTGTAATAATCAATATTCAAGACAGAGTGATTGATCCTTGGTAATCATTTGCACTGGCAGATTAATTTTGGACTGGAGGGATACAAGTCCAATGATTAAATAATGCTGTTGGAGTAATTAAGTTTTTATTTAATCAAATGTTTTCAGTTTTAATCCTGCAGATCAACTTTTGAACTATTAAACTATTCAACCAATAATAACAGCTTTATCCTCTTTTAGCGGATTTTGTACAATGACTTGGATTATCTGGAGATGTTTTTTATTGCCTCGGCTAAAAGAGGTGGATTTATTCTGCCGTGGCCTTGTCGTCTCTACCCTCCCATGGGTCAGCCTTCTTGGCTGAGAAAGAACAGCTGTGAATGCCAAAAACCATCAGTTTTTTTTCTCATTGCATGCTCTGCAGTTGAAAGTGTGCCCATTGATTGATTTTTTTCATAAATGTTGTCACAGTAGCATGCTTGTGGAGCAGAAATTTGAACAATCCTTTCTGTTTTCCAAGTGCTTGTAAAGCAAATGTAAGACAAGAAACGTGAACAAAAATAAAATAAAAATTGAGTAATTTATTGTCTCTGAGCAAATGTGGAATACAGAACACAAACACCAAAGTGACATCTAGTGTGTGGAGGTTGTAGTTCCAACAATAGAAAGTTTTCCAGCCATCAGGATACCAGGTTGGTTCACGATATGTAAAAATGTTTTATGTGGGTCCATCTGTTGTAGGCTTCACCTAAACTCACTCTGGTTTTAGATCTTTTATGGTTGCTCCTCTTCTGAGAAGGATAACATCTTCTGGGCTCAGAATTACATGTAGCTGTTTGACTTGTCGTGTCCGCCATTTTCCACAGAGGCAGCCTCATTGTGCCAAGCAAACTGTTTAACAACCTGCAATGGTGTCCTCCATTGGCTGCTAGATGAAAGCAGAAACCCAGTGTAATGCCCATCAAAATAAATATTTGATTATTTTTTTATGAAATATAGATTTTAAAGGAAATACTGTACCTTGACACTGCACACCTTGTGGAAGTATAATTTTTAAAATATATACTTTTTTATTTAATTCAGTCTTTAAATGGAATGTCCAGAGTCAGCCTGATAAAAATCATTCCAGGTTTTGAGTAACTTGGCTCAGTCCTGATCAGAGATCTTGTTTCAATTGTCACAGCAGTTCTTCCTATTATGGCAAACCAAAATTATTTCTAGGTCAAGAGAAAAGCACTGAAGGAGGAAAATAAAGAAACCGAGCTTCCTCGAAGAGATAGACACCAGGCACCAAATTAATCCTTTGACTACTTGTCCCAGCACCACATGGAGGCATTTTTCTTATTGGAGTTTGAAACTTTAGACATTGTTGATTTATTTTAAAAGTCTGATAAACATTTTTGGCATTAAAACAGAAAATTAAATGCATGATCTGTTTGTTCCAAAAAGCTAAATAAAGGAGCAGAGTAAACACAGAGGAAAATGAAAATCAAAATAATCCAAGTAATAGAATTGGAGTAATATGACCCGTTTGAATTGCATATCACAAACAGGATGCAGAGAGAGTTACGAGGGCAGAGCCACAGTGAGGGGGAGTTTGGCAGTGCACTATGTGAGTTATTATTTGCTGTCATTTTGAATCATTTCCACGTCTGTTAGTTTGTTGTGACAGGGTGATGATGTTGTACAGGGCCGTCTCCTCTCCAGACCCACAGGAAAAAGCCCGCCTGACAAAGACCATCTGGCATCTTATCATTATTCGGAGCAACCCCCAGACCCCCGGGACGAGTCTGCCCGTCACGTAAGACTGAGGGATATGAAGTCCAAAGACAAAACAATGCTTCTTATTTTAACAAATGAAAACTAAATTCTTACAAGATGCTGCTTGCAATTCTGATTTGAACACTGTTTTCTTCAGGTTTAAGTTTCACTGCTGCAAGAAAAACTGTATAAAAAGGAATATAACATGACATCTAAGTATGGATGATTCCAGCATTACAGGACTAACAAATAGTGTTTCAAGGAAGAATCAATTTTAATTTCATCTGAAATTATGGCATACAATAAGGTGTAGATTTACGATTTAGGGTGCTTTTGATTGTTTTGTGGTCATTAGGAATAATTTTTACTTGTTATAAGACTGGAGTGAAGTTTAATGAGATTTCCTTTCCCTCACTCCATTTTGAGCAGTAATCTTTGAGCAAGTTTCTTAGTTTATTTAAGTGATGTAGATCCTCAACAGAAAGAAGAGGTTAAGCATAAATCACCATAAAGTAACAATAGATTTAATTGATATAGGAGGTTGTTACCAAACACAATATAACTAAGTGAGTAAGGCAACCAATGAAGTGATCTAAGACTGATCACCACAATAAAGCAGAATCGGCAAGCTGTACAACAAACCTAACTATAAGAAACTGCAGGCTATATGCTCTCAAAGTCGATAAAAAAAGTCTCAAAGTATCCCCATCTCAAAATCAAGTCTCTCTGATACCAAAACTACCCAGTAGCTGTGGAGGGCCTCACCCCGGGTTTCCACGGGAGCCGTCAGCAGCACGTTACTGCAGCAGCACGTCTTGCTCGCGTAAGCTGCTGCTTGGCCCTTCCCACGAGACGCAAAGCAGCAGGGGAGCAGCTGTCACCGACAGAGCACGAAGTCACACGAGTGACTTCGTCAGTAAACACAACAACAAGCAGGAGAAAATTACAAAATGGTTTGTGTTTTATGTTCTGTCCGTTTTATAATCGCCAATACGGACCTGAAAAACAAAGGAGACCGCTAGCTAGGTGATAACTTCTCACGGGGACGCACAGTTAGTAACCTTTTTTAAAAGTAAAGCAACCGGAAGCAGTACGTTCTTTATTCTGAAAATCTCGGTAGCTTCTCTCCATTTCCGCGTCCGATTTCCTGTCTTTCCTTCCCCAAAAATGTCGAACTTGACCCGTTTCAGAGGCGTCGCGCGTAGAAAATAGAACCGGCGCGTAAAGGCCGCGACATGCTGCTCCTGAGACTAGGGATGGGTACCTTTGACATTTGAATCGATACGGTGCTAATTCCCGGTACCTACGAATCGATACCGGTACTTAACGGTACCAATTTTCGATACTTTTGAGTGTTTATTATTTTAATTCTCTTTTATAATTAAATATATATATTTCTCAATATATAACAATATTTGATAAATATCACGATAAATAACGTTCAACTGTTTGTATTTTAACATCGTCCTTGTAGTTTTATAAGCTGATAATTAAACTGAAGCAAACATCTTTACTGAGAACTAAATTTACTGTGTATCTTCATTCCTTTTGCCATCTTTTTTCATTTGATTTTTCCTACTGGGAAGTTAGAATTTCCGAGGAGAAAGCGAACGCACCATTAGCTGATAACAATGGTAGCAATGGAAGCTAACATATCAAGCTAACGATATCTTAAACAGTTTATTTAGCTGCTGGAGCAGATTAAAACGATGCCTCACACTTAGATCGTCACTGGTTTCGTCTTCACCCGTCACATTAAGTAAAGTGAAGCCAAACTTTAGAGCACGTTCATTTTGTTCTAGTCAGAAATTCGGAGTTCCGAGGAGAAAGCGAACGTACCATTAGCGAAACGGAAGCTAACATATCAAGCTAATTATATTTACTTACCGGAGCAGATTAAGATGAGGATGTCTCTCTTAGATAGTTGTCGCTGGTTTCATCATCCAGTTATCCATCACATTTAGTGAAGTGAACCCAAGCTTTAGCGTGCGTTCTTTCAACCATGCTGCTCTGTTTACAACTGGTTCACAGTAAGGGACGACAAAACGCTCTTGCGCATGCGCAGCTGTCTTGGCAAGTTCTCGTTATGATGGACGGGTACCGAAACGAGGCACCGTTTGAAATGACGTGAATCGGTGCTCGGTCGGTACTGTGGAATTCGGACGGTACCTTAAAAAGTACCGAATTCAGTACCCATCCCTACCTGAGACGCGGCCGACTCGCGCTGCTGACGGCTGCTGACGGCTCCAGTAGAAAAAGTTCTGTTGACCACAGCGGTTCCTATCAGCAGCTATGACGTGCTGCTGCAGTAACATGCTGCTGACGGCTGCTGTGGAAAGCCGGGGTCAGACTGGATCAGATTCCCTCCTTGAACATGTGGCAAACACCATTATTTTGAGACAGGATCATCACTGTCTGATAGGATTAGGCTGGGTACACGTCTGGAACATCGACATATAAATATTGGACAATGGGTTTCCATAGACTCCAATAACAAGTTTTTCTGCTAAAATGGGAGGTGGCCACCACCGCCATTTGACCGTGTCACAGGTTCCGTCAAGCCCAGACAATTCCACAAAAGGATAGAGAGGTGGAGCTGAGGGTGGGGCTGTAAGGCTGGGATTAACTGACGACACCCGGTCGAACTAGCTACAAGCTAACCTGAAGCTAACCCCAAGCTAACGCGGAGGTGGGAGCTAAGCTAACAGAGATAGCAACCTAGCTATAACCGGGGTTAACTGTGCACAACACCAGAGCGTCTGAGTCAGAGATATGCTGGGCTGACCGCTGGGTAAAACCGGGTGGAACACAGATGTCTCCTGAAAGCTGCTGAAAGCCGGCAGCCCGCGCAGCAGACAGAAGCCGCGATCAGACAGACATGCGCCGAGCTGTGGGGAGGAGAGAACTGGGTGGAAAACATCGGTCTCCCGAGAGCTCCACAAGCCGATAGTCGGAACCCAGCTCCACCAACATGTTATATTTCAACCCATTTTCTAAAGTGCAGCAATATGTTAAATGCACTGGGTTTTACCCTATTACATTTAAATTTCATGATTAAACAGTACATGTTAAAATCTAAGCTCAGCTCGGCAGTGACCTAAAATACATGAATATAATTTTACTTACCGAAAAAAATTAAGTGGAGACACCTTGGACGCTCTATTAGTGCAATTAATGACACAGCAAGTCATTTTGTCCAACAATTGCACAAATAATATCCAAAAAAGAATACACAAACACAGAGACTCAAAATCCCGGAGCAGTTTCCAAGCCAGACCGAGGCTCTACTGAGGCCTTTCCACGGAGCTAGCTTTGTGGTCACGTGGGTCTGATGCTCATTAATTATACAGAATTTTAGGCTTTTAATACACTTAAACAGAAGAGTTGAGAAAAAAATTCACCCCCTCAGAGTTGTCATGAGTGTAAACTAGATAATTTAAACCAAAAACATGTTTTGGTACCAGGCTGTAAACATGTTTATTTCTGCTGTGAAATTGGTATTTTTAACATGGGAGTCAATGAGGATTTGCTCGCTTCTGACACCAGCCCCCAGCGGATGAGGGTGGAACTGCAATTTTTGGTACTTCCGGGTTGGCCTCAATTTTTGAGCCGCATTGTGGGGGCTTGGTCTGGAAGCTTCTTGCAGGAAGATCACTCTCCCTGATGCTGAATCTTTAATAGGGGATCTGGGGTCTCATTTATCAAACATTGCGTAGAATCCTTACTAAAACCGTACTTAAGCTCAGCAAAGGCCAAGTAGGTTTGTGATCTATCAAACAATGAGTACGCACAGCTGCATGCAATCTCCGCTTCATAAATCGGAGACTAACGAGAATGTTTCTCAGCTGCATTTTAGTCCTGTCCTCACCACGCCCACGCGTATGATCAATGGAGTCACAGTGACAGGACACACACCGTCACAGACACATGCCATTCTGTCTCAATCTGTCCCCCTGTTGATAATCTGCATTTCGTATTCTACCCTTTAAGGTGTGTGTGTGTGTGTGTGTGTGTGTGTGTGTGTGTGTGTGTGTGTGTGTGTGTGTGAGTGTGTGTGTGTGTGCGTGTGCATGCGTGCGTGCGTGTGTGAGTGTGTACACGTGTGTGTACACACGCCTGCGTGTGGGGGTGGGGGGGGGTGTCTTGTTCTGTGTGAAAACGAAGCAGTACAGGTGATAATGCTGCAGGATTTCATAATTTTATCCTTCTCAGCAGCAGCACTGCAGGTGCTCTCCATGTCCAAAATGTGGGTAAGCAAGGTCCTTAGTCAAATTAAAGTTGCGCACACTTTTCTGCTAAGTTTTCTTTCATGAGTCCCAAAGATTGCGTGGAAAGTTTTCGGACCCAATTTTGTGCATAGCAAGCTTGATAAATGTGGCCCCTGGTAGGTAGTAGTCTCTTCTAGAGTGCCACTCTCCGTGGTGCTGAACCTGCAGCAGCAGGAAACAGTCAAGTCGTGGTTAGTTCCACAGACGAGGACTGCAACTCACAGGGCTCGTAACACTATTTTGCCTGTTTTAAGTCAAATTTTGACATAAATACTGAGTTTCATTTAATTCATTTTCTAAAAAATAAATGGCTCTTGAATGGGATTTATATCCTGTCCTTAATCAAATGCGTATTTTGTCGATTGGAGAGTACTGGTTGTTGTTTTTATGCTCAGATCATGTTCTGCTCCCTCAAAGCATTCAAACAGTTCCTTCTTGTATTCAGTTATTAGTTTTTAACTAAAGAATAAGAAGAAGAAGAAACAATCTTTAATATTAATTTCTCTCAAGATAATATTCACGAGGGTGCTTCATAGGAACAAAAAAAAACATTTTAAAATATCAAAAAAAATGAGAAATTGTGATTAAAAATGTAAGAGAAAATGTATACGAAAGAAGTGATCAGTAGATCCCGGGAAAGGCAGAATTGATAGAAAGTGCAGAATGAGGAGAAAGTGGTGATGAAGAATCAACCGAAGGTCACATCGAAGCCAGACTTAACAGGTGAGTTGTCAGCTGCTTTTTAAAGGAGACCACTGAGTCCACTGATCTCAGGCTCAGGGGGAGAGAGCTCCAGAGTCTAGGGGCCACAGCAACAAATGATCTGTCACCTTTGGTCTTTAGCCTGGTGCGCTGCATAACCAGTAGGCTTTGGTCACTGGACCCCAGGGACCTGCTGGGGGGTCTGAGAAGATCACCAATGTATGATGTTGCTTGTCTATGTAAGGTCCTAAAGACCACAACCAGGATCTTGAAATGAACCCAGAAGTTGACTGGCAGCCAGTGAAGCTAAAAATAGATTTGATGATAAAATAATTGCACCTTGAAAATGACTGTGATGAGCTCCTTGGTCAGCATCATTTTAACCTTTGTTTAACCAGACAAAAACAATTTATATCTGGCTGACCAATGCCATCTTGCCAGAATGAGTGCATGAGTGTCATCTATTTTAGCCTTGTTATTTTATTTTACTCTTTTGTGAGCTGTCTTTGGTGAGTGCAATGACAATAAAATAAATCTATATTTTGTGTTTACGTTTTCTACACCCAAACCCCCATTTGCCATTTTGGACTGAAAGTATATTTTGCTAAACGTAAATTTCACTATTTGCGATAAACATCTGATAAACAGCTCATTGCAGTGCTCCTATGACGAGAGGCTCCTGAACAGAAAATGACTATATAAAAAAGTGCAACAGGTGGACAGAAAATAAGTGATGTTTCATTTAAGGTAAGCAAGGTGATGATCTACATTACCTTTGAGAACAAACAGATAAGCTGTAGTTTAGTTTATTTTAATCAGCATTTTTCATCATTTTCACTAAAAATCTCACTGCCTGACTTTGTCTTTCAGGTTTGACATAATGAGTTCCTTGAAGATACTGTGGCATGTGTTTTTTATAATTGGATTAATAGGCAACCAGTGGAAATCGATCTGTTCCATTAGACCAACTGCTAGAAAAGAAGTTGCAAGTGAGAGATTAAAGGACAATCAATGCCCCCCTGCCTGCTTGTGTCCTTTTTACAGAGACAGGTTAATGGGTTTCGGAGCGAGACTAGCATTAGTCCCATCATTAAAGACCGACCTCCACTGATTTATCTGAAATGTGAGTGAGGTTGACGAGGCAGCAAGCCTCAGAAAGTGATTAATGGCTTGGTTGGTGTTGAATGCTGGGGGTAAATGTGAGGCAAACCCCATGGAATTTACTGTAGTTGGGAATCCTGGGCATCTTCTCAATCACTGATTCAGTTTGGAAAAAATAATAATACGCATGTTAGTATAAATAGTAAAGGATTTTGTCATTCAAACATCTGTCAAAAATTGAATTGCTTGATAATAATATTATGGACTCAGTTGGTCAAAATAAAATAAAAAATTGAGATGGAAAAACTGTGACTTTTTCGACCACAGAGGCGAATTTTAGCTTGAAAAAATGTCTGTTGGAAACTGAAATGGAAGGCTTGGAGAAAAAATTGAGTTTTTTAGTTGCACAAAAGCTTTTGTTTATTTACAGCAGCAACATTCATTCAACAAAAAGCCAAAAGGCACCGAAACTGGCAGGAATGAGCTTCATGCAGACAGGTGCTTTGTTAGTGTGAATGGCAGATCTGTGATGAAACCAGCATTAAAGCCAGAGATGAAACCAACCAGATCATTGTTACAAGGAGACAAATACCTGTTCAGTCTTATGTGACAGAAAGAGTGGTGTTGTGTTCAAACACTCATTTTCCAATGTTTAGCCTTTCTATCAAAATCAAAATTGTCTCAGAGATATTCAGAAGGTGTGTGTTAGTCTCTCTAACAGCTGACTCATAAGACTAAAGCAGAGTGATAGATTTTCAGCATGAAAATCAAACAGTGACTTGTTTGATTACAGTAATTAAAACAGAAGCTATTATATCCAGGTGCTTTGAGAAATAAATATTACTTTGTGTTAACTGAATACCATTCCTAACAAGCACTGACCTTTGCCTGCCAGACAGCTGCTTGGTAACACTCTTGTCACAACAACTTGATAAGGTTAAAATATGCCACATTTGACTTTATTGGCTTCAAATAAGATCAACTCAAGTTCAAACTAACTGTAACAATGCATTTCAATTTGTATATATATATTCATGAATTCATATAATACACATTTCCTAAAACAACGGCTGTATGAAGTCAAGTCCATTACACTGGTAGAGGTCACAGATGTCGCTATAGATTTTGAAAGATTATTGTTTTTAGTATTGTTAGCCAAATTGCAAAATATTTCAGGTAGTTTAATACTGATAATTATTTTTCAGAAATACAGTTTTTAGTGCATCCATCCAGAACTTAAAAAAAAATGTTAACCTATGCTAGGTTTATTTTTTCAATTTTAACCCTTTGATGCATAATGGTCACTACAGTGGACAGATACTTAAAATTGTTATTTATTTATTTTTGCTATTAAGTACAGCTGTTGAAGACTTTATTGCATTTGAACCCCTCCATTTGTACTTCAGTAAGTCAAGCCAACATATTTTATGTTCAGATTGCACACCGTCCACTGAAGTGGACATGTAATAAATTATTTGTAAATTACATTTTACAAAAAAAATATGTAAATATGAAATTTGTTTCATTCACACCTAAAGATGAATGAAAAAAAATGTTTAAAAAAATCATGGTTGAAGATTTCATAATTCATGCGTCAAAGGGTTAAAGGGACTTTTCGGACTTTTGAATTTTCATGCTCACGATGCCCCCTCAGGCCAAAAGCGTAGCAGCAGCTTCCATAGTGGGCTCGTGCATGAGGCGCACATGCTGTACGTGCACACTCCTTAATGAAAATAACAGCTGAGACAGTCCCGTATGTGTGTGTGGCCTGGAGAACAGAAGAACACAGCAAATTAATAAAAATAATGTGCCTCTGTCTCTGCAGCTGCACTTTCTCATTGGCCGGCTGAACGTGCAGTGTGTGTGTGTGTGTGTGTGTGTGTGTGTGTGTGTGTGTGTGTGTGTGTGTGTGTGTGTGTGTGTGTGTGTGTGTGTGTGTGTGTGTGTGTGTGTGTGTGTGTGTGTGTGTGTGTGTGTGTGTGTGGCCCGGAGGACAGAGGACAGGAGAACACGCAGCTAATTAATTAAATCATTTGGTTCTGTACCTTTCTCTTCAGCACAGCCGGCAAAGGTTTATGATGGTCAGTCCTCCTGCATGTTCAGACCATTCCCTTCCCTTGCTTGAAAAATTATTCCAAAATGAAAGTTGAACCCACATCTTTTTTATCCGTGAATTAAATGCCTTTCGGCGAGTCTCAAATAAAATTTGGGCGTCTTATTACTGTAAAAAAATATACCATTAATGTAAAACAGAAACTCCAAATAAACTATGCTCATACCCAGAATCAAACCCAGGTCTTCTGCATGAGAGTCAGACATCTTACAAGGTGAGTTATGAATCGGTAACATTCAATGTATCTGTTACATTTATATCCTTGATGACAGCTGAAACAACATTCAAAGAACAGTTCGGAGCAAAAATGGCTATTTTATTTCTGATTTGCAGGAAATATCTAGAAGAAAGTTCTACAGAAAGTAGCTAAGGGTCCTCAGAAATGTAGCTAGGTTCTTCACTAGAAATTTTATTATTTCTGTACATGTTTTGACTGTCAAACTTCCTTATAGTCCCTTTAAGTATGATAACATTGATAAAATATGCTAATATATTTCAATTGGTTATTGCAATATGTTGTATAATAAATTGATAAGAAATTACAAAATTAAATAAAAAGTTTAGATTGCGATCCCAAAGTCTGAGTGAGATTAAAACTACTGCATGAAAGTACTGAATAGCAAAGTGTGAATGCAGTTTTTGACTTTTTTATGTTTCTGAACAGCACAAAGATAGAGAAATGTGGCTACAGCTCATAAAATATTCCCTACCCCATTGTTCTGCTCCAACTGTCTCCAGTAACCAAGCAGGTGTTCCAGACTTGTGCAAATGAGGGAAAAATGACCCGTCCTCAACCTGGTGCTATCCATGATGGATTGTTTAGCAAAGAGAGCAAGGTTCAGCACTGAAACAGGTCAGAGAAGAAGATCAAAGCAGTTCTAGTTAACTAGACCCTGCACCTCATCATTTTTCTCATTTTTAATTGTCTCAATCTGATTAAGTGAATAAGAAAGCTTCATTTGTCAAAATAGTTTTCACTTCTACTATCCACTATAGTATTTGCTGCCAATACTTGTTCAGTTTTGAGCTTCTTCTTTTACATGTGTGGTTGATTTTTACCTTAAGTTGAATATTTTGGCATTGCTTTTGATGTGAAAATAATAGTTTTAGGCTGAAATGTGTCTGTATAGCTGTAGTAAGGGTGTCATTTATTCCATATTCTGGAACTCACACACAGGATTTAGCACACAGAATGTGTGCCAAATTTTTCCACTGTATTTAACTATTGGATTTTTTTTCTTTTCAAATTGTGTATTTCGATCTAAAATGTTGAAGCCTGTGACCTACATGTGACTATATCTAAAGTTAAATCAGAACTGGCACAAGAGAGAGCATTGAGGGCTGTAAGATGGATGTGACATTGCTTGTCACTCTTAACACTTCTCAGCAATGTTTTTCTAACAAAGCTGTCAGGCCAGATTGGTCCATTGGTTATAGTATGAGACAATGTGACACAATATCTGTACATGCGAATTCAAAAGTAGGTTGAAAATAGGGATGAGCGAGTACACCACTATCTGTATCTGTATCTGTTCAACCAACTAAATTATCTGTATCTGTACTCGGAATGGGCGTGGCATAACCTGGAAGTGGGTGTGGTTTACATCAATATATTATTTTATGTCTGAAATTGATATGGAATGATCAGAAGTTGCTATGTGTATTGTTTATTTGAAAACTATTTACAGAGCAGCCTCAGAATTGAGATTAATTTTTTTATCACAATAGTAAAGAAACTATTTCAGAACAAGTGTTTCAATAAAATCAGAACATTAATATTTGAGTGCATGGATTAATACATCTGAACTCATGCAGTAGGAACTAGAAAATATGAAATGCTAGAACCAGACACAACTTTATATATTTTTATTTTATTTTAATTTGATTAAACTGATTTTTTTCTTAACGTTCTTGGCATTTTGCCCCACACAAAGTTAAACAAAACAATGTTTGTGTGTCTGAGAGAGAAAGAGAGGGTGAGAGGGAGAGAGATGGAGTTAAAAAAAAAACCCGACCAGAGCGGAGGTAGTGAGTGACTGATGCAGCACGTCAGCTCTGTCTTGTCAAATGCACCAGGTAAGTTACGAAAAAAGTAACTTTAAATATTCAACTGAAAAAAAGGGGAGCTGAAGAAAACCTAGGGAAAACTGAAGAAATGTGAGCAACAGTGAAGCAATCACAGCGAGATCCGTTACTGTCTGTGTGTGTGTGTGGATGAGCCGGACGGACTGCGCTCCCGGCCGGCTAGAGAGTTTTGTGTGTAGGGAGGGGCGGGCGCTCTATGTGACTGGCCAATCACAGAGCGTAAAGACAGTCAGTTACCCAATGAGGATTTTCCTTCAGCACGATTACAGATATTTACGAGGTTTACTCGTTTCATGCTCGTATTCCTCAAAAATGCTTTATCCGTATCTGAAACGAGTATCCAGCTCATTCCTAGTAATTAGGTGTCATTGAGGCACAACGTAAAATGAATTTTCCTGTTAAAGTGACAATGTGTATTTTTTTTACCTTTAATATCTGGAAGTATTCATCAAAATATTGTTAAAATGAATAAAATTTGGTCTAGTTGTTAAAAAAAATATTTCCGGCTTCGTACCATATAACCATAGAATTTGGGTCTAAAGTACATTAGACATGGGTCTGGCATCTTTGAGGGACACCATGTTGCCTTCTGACCGGCTCGTGGTCCTGCGCCTGTTGATGACGTCAAACTATATTATTGGCTGGATGTACAACTTTCGGACGATATGTTACCACGTTTGAACTATTTACGCAGTAAGAAACACATTTTATAACTTAACTGCTAAACTCTTTCCAAACCCTGTGAGAAAAAACAAAATAAAAAAATAAATGCTATTCATTATGTTCAAGTGGTGTTGCCGTAGTATGATGACATCATTGGCAAGTGCAGGAAGCCGATCAAATCCAAAAATTACAGCGCCACAAAACTAGCATCAGCATTGTATTCTCTCAATGGAGTTAACTGAAGGACCATCAAAGTCAGAGGAATCACACCAAGTTCACATGCTTTCTGCTCTAAAGGTAACAACATTTAAGGTAACATTTTCTAAACTGGCGACAGTCACGGCGATGTGGTGTGAAACTACCCTGAAATATATGTACTGCCCAGTAGTGCCAGGAAACTACACACTGCTACTTTAAAACACTTTATTATTAAAAAAAAATGAACAAAACAACAGAGATTATTAAAAATCAACCAATTGTTTATTCTGAATATTTTATCTTGTATGTTCATGTAAAAAGAAATTATTTTTACCTGTATTGTTATTTAATTGCTCTGAACTCTTAACTGGAGCAAACAGAAGAGCACACATCACTCCTATTCTAATGTCTCTGCAGTGGTTACCCGTTCATTTTTGAGTTCATTTTAGAATCCTGACTATAACTTTCAATGCTCTACATGGTCAAGCTTCTCCCTATATTACTGAACTGTTAAAGCCTTATGCTCCAACCCGAGCCCTCAGGTCCAAACACCAGAACCTTCTAGAAGTTCCAAAGACCAGATATAAAAGTCGAGGTGATCGCTCATTCCAGACTGTTGCACCCCAAGTTAAAGATCCTTTTATTTAAAGCTGCTTTCACATAAATCTTTTGTTTTCTTATTTTTAACTCAATTTTGTAACATTTTTTCATTTGTTTTATGAAATTTTATAATTTTATTGCTATTTTTTCTTTAACTTATTTCTGTTTTGAGATCATTGTTTAATTTTGTTTTGATCTATGTGAAGAACTTTGTAATTATATGTCTGAAATATAAATAAGCTTCTTCTTCTTCTTCTACATTGTGATTTTGCTCTTATTCTCTCAGAGGTCCATGTACATTTTAATGAACATTGATGAAGATTCAAACTGAAAAGTTGCTTGCCATATCTTGCAACAGATTTTTATTCTTGGAAGGAAAAATATGGAGGAGTATATGACTAGAATGAATTTGTTTTCACCATTTTAATTCAGATTTTCTCTTCTCTTGGTGGACCCATTTGGTCATTATTAGAATGAACAGGGTGTAAGTGTCCAGCCAAGCTAATGACTTTCTAAAATTGTCTCAGTCAATTAACACAGGTGCATAGGCTCTTTATTTGATTTGTAACCTGAAGCCAAAAAGCCCTGTTTAGTAAATATCCACATATTTCATAGTTTAGTAGGTTTTTCTGCTATAGTTATTATTAACATTATTAGTTACAAAGCAGAAGTTTATTTCTAATATATTTTTTGCAGTTTAAAACTTGTGTGTCCAGGATTTAAATCAGACTTTAGTTCTGTAGAAAATGCTTAATTTTAAAAAATTGGGTTACTTGAATTTGCTATTTGTTTTATAGTCAGGGTCACAGAGATATTTCTACATTTTTCAACTTTCAACATTTCCTGCTAAAATATCACTTTTCTTTTCAAGGCCAGAGAAAACTAAGCTCCCATTAGGGATGAGCTGTTGGGATGTGGAGACCAACGAAAACATTTGAAATGAAAAATGTTATCTTTAAAAGAAAAACAGCACTGGTGTACCATGGGCTGTAGCTAAAGAGACAAAAATACAAAACTGAGCTTTTATAATATAAAAATGTTGCCCCTTATCTTTCTGTTTAAAATTTTTGATGTGAGATGTGGAGTTTTGAGCTTTTACATACACATCACATAGAGCTAATTTAAAAAAAAATCAATGTAACTTGATTTATTTTTTTCATTTCAAAGATGCTAAATAACAAAACTCCCTATAGCAATAAAACCGAAATGAAAACCAAATGAACAATACAAGGTTCAACTTTCCCTGACATCTTAATTTTTTCAACTTACAGTAAGATTAATCTTTCATTTAGCTATTTATACTGTTTAAAGTTTTCAAACAATATTCAATCGTCTACAATTACACACAAAAAACAGAACTAACAACTCTGTATTTTTTTTTCTTTTTGAAGAACTTTGCTTGATGAAATAACAGTTCTTCTTGTTATTTCTTAAACATGTAAATTTTATTTGAAACTGATTTATGCTTGTACGTTCATCTATTCCACAAACTGAGCTGTAGTACTAAAATACCGTAAATCCTCTAATACAGGCCTGTATTCAATTAACGGCCGGGTCTCATATTTTGGCCGGTGCCGGAGTCAGCGGAGGTGAATAATTGCCGGTCTCTTATTGTGGCCGGGTGGAATGTGGTAACAAGCAAGTACGGGGGACGGTTGTGTCATCGTCTCACTTTTGATTTGCCAGTGATAGACCGCGAGGGTAACTTTAACCCTGCGGAGACGAAGAGGAGGCTGTGCCAGAGCGTCGGTACTAACACGCGATCGTTCACGTTGGTTCATTTCCTTTAATGTTTGCTGTCTTTTATTTGCGCCTGATGCGTTTCGCTGTGGAGCGAGGCGCATCACCTTGTCATCCGATGACGCACCGATCACTGATGCGGCCGCCAAGCAGGGAGCACTCTGCTGTTTTTGCGGTCGGTAGATCTGCGTCCTGAGCACGGCCACAGTAACATTATCAAATCAGGTGTCGCCACCTCAAAACTAATTTAACACGCGATTGTTCATGTCGGTTCATTTCCTTTAATGTTTGCTGTCTTTTATTTGCGCCTGATGCATTTCGCTGTGGAGCGGGGCGCATCACCTTGTCATCCGGTGATGCACCGATCACTGATGCGGCCGCCAAGCAGCGAGCACTCCGCTGTTTTTGCGGTCGGTAGATCTTTTAGAACTGCAGTTCAAAGGTAACTCATAAGGTGAATATATATGAACCCAGGTAGCAGTTTCTCTTTAGGATTGAGAGGAGATGCAGGAAGGTAATAAACAGGCAGGACAGAAAAATAGTCAAATTAAAACAAGTTAGTTTTTATACCTGGTGGTTGCAACAAACAGACACCATTGAAGGTAATCAGAAGTGAAAGTGAAGAGAAAATGAAATTAGCTTTCTGTAATCCGTCTTTTATTGCAATTTCATGTTTTTTATTTTTTGAAATGATAAATATTTCAGACAAGAATACATTAGATCCAACACCATAGTGATTAAGTAACAATATAATAAAATAATACATTTTTCTGGGTGTTGTAATAATTTTGATTCTTTTTATGGTTATGTCCTTATTATTTTTTTCCACATTGTTTGCTAAAAAAGCTAAACATTTCTATTATAACTTGTCATTTGGTGATTGTGGCTTACAGATCTCAAAGACCCAAAAATCACTGTCTTACAACATTTGAATAGTCACTCAAAAAAAAAAGGATATTTGAAACAGATGTCAGGCGTCTGGAAAGTATGTAACCTGGCCTGCCATCCTGAAAAAATGGCTTTCCACTGTTACTGGAGCATACAAGATTGTTGTCAAAGTGTAGAACTTTGAAATGAAAAAAGATGCACATAACCAGATGCAAAACACCTTCTGTCACTTTGACAAAAACATAATTGATTGGTTTCAAAGAAACCAATAGTTCTGTGAGGATCTCAAATTACCATATGAGGTGAAAAGCAATATATTTCTACGCTGTTTCTTTCAAGTCACATGCGTCAAAAAAGGCAATAATCAAAGAGAACATCGGTTACATGTGTTTTGTTTTTTGTGGGTAGGTTTAGATGAGTGAGAAAGCAATTGAAGTTTGAGAACACATGAGTGGTGGATATTCATCACTTTGACTGGTTGTACCTTGAGCTTGATGTCTTAGTTGGGTGGAAATCGTGTAAGTGCAGGAGTATCCTGAAATCACATCTGCTCTTCTTACTGTCTTCCAGTTCAGATTTAGCAGCAGATTATTTATACATTCTAACAGAGCTAAGAAGAGGAGAAAATAGCTCTGTACACAGATACTGGCATTTAGACAGTAATATTCAGGCACTGAGAAGAACTTACCTGAATTTAAACACTCTTTTTTTAGCCCAGATGTGTCTGTAATCATTGCATCACTTTGGTGTCCCAATGTCTGTGCAGTAAATGTTTTATTTATTTATTTATTTTTTAAGTGCCTGGACAGAGTGCTACTCCTGCAACATCTCTGGGAGAGTCATAATGCCACTGAAAAGGTTCACTGATGCTTGACTCTGGAAAGGCCATGCTTTAAGGATCACCAAACATAACATTTACAACCACAAACTCTATGCATCACAATGACTTCCAGAGAAGAGACTCTCAGTTTAGGATTCCACGTGCATGTTTTGGACCTATTCTGTGGTTTTCAGGCTTTTAGTGTAGACTTCATGAGTGACGCAGTCCCATCGGAGAGGGGAGAGCGGGCAGCAGAGGGTGTCAACGTCCTCTGCTGCCCGCGGATAAACGGAGTAGGAAGTGATGCCACCATCAGCGTCAGCTCTGAGGATGTTTTGCAGTCGGCAAATGAA